>NW_005187677.1:552264-595753 GCF_000239375.1 Pundamilia nyererei | reverse complement strand
GCTCTCTTTGAGAGTGAGCCTTGATTCCCAGCAGTAAGTCTGCCGTGGAACTGTTCCTTCAATTATACATGATTATTTTAATGACGCTGCTGTGCCTGCTGCTTTCATCTCCTTCTTTCCCTCCTCTCTCTTTGCTCCCATCCTTTCATCTCCCTTTTTTGTTCTTTATCTCTCCTCCTCTCTTCTCTCCCTTCTCTCTCTTACACTTTCTTCTTTGTCTCGCAATCTCGCAGGGATGAAGATACCTAACATCTCTATTTGTATCTATGGTATAAAAGTGAGACTTGAGTTCCATAAATAATTTCTCACGGAGCAATTGTGTCAAAGTAACCCAGCTGGAAAGGAAATTCTGCTGTGATTAACCACTGATAAAACCTTACTTGGTAATTAGATAGTGTTATTGACTTGGACTGTTAATGAGTGATGAATTTACTGATGAAAAAGAAAAGTCAACAAAGCTTTTCAGCTACATAAATCATTTAGCAAAGCTGTCAAACACTCTCTGATTATGGCTTTTCAGATTTAATGATTTGCAGCTTTTCAATGTTTGGTGTCACCATGAAATAGATGACAGTGTTTCCTACTCATAGACTTTATTTGAGAGCGCTGCCCAGGTGTATTAACTGTGGGAAAAGTATAATTGGCCACTCAAGGAGGCTTGGAAGATACTGCTCAGCTGACAAATGGAATTAGGATAAGCAGAAGAAGATGGATGGATGATGGATGGATGGATGGATGATGGATGGATGGATGGATACTTCTAACCAACTAGCCCCAGCCCATCTTCTATTTTCCTATCAGCAGATGTGCCAGGTCGCTGTTGTGGCAGCCCTTGATATCATTCAGCTGCCCCTCTAGAGAGGCTCTTCTTCTGTTGTAGACTCTTCTCGAACTACTGTGGTGATGACAGTTCTTGCTCAGCTCTTAAGACACTCTGTGAACTGGAAGGCTACTCTAACAGGGGATTTATACTTAAATAGTTAAACTTAGACCGCATACCTTTCTGAAACCCTGTACCATAACATATGCCGTAATCTGACTTAAAGCTACCTAAAAATGTAACTGCACATGATGATGTGCAGGTATAAATGCTGGCAACGGTGGCTGCTACTTGTGTAGACTACACCTTAGTATAAATTAGGTGTAAAAAGAGTCTGTGACAGGTGGCTGGATGGATGGTTACGGATAAGATGGCGCCGAGTATGGCAGCCTCGTCACGAGCTCCCCCAAGCAACAGCTGTTTTCTGTGTTTAATTTTATTTTTACTTTATTTATTTTTTTGCACAACTCTGTTGCTTGTGAAGCTCGCACACAAGAATTTCACTCGCATGTACTGTACCAGTGTACCTGCAAATGTGATGTGACAATAAAAGTGATTTGATTTGATTTGAGGTGGAGAGGTTGTTAACAAGCTGCTATGTTGAGCTCAGTGAGGCTGCAGAACAGAGCAACGACTACTGCACTTACCTGCTGTCCATGAAAGTGGAGTTAGAGCTCATCTACAAGACAAGAATCTTACTGAAGAGGCAGCTGCACATATCGGCCATTAATTTATTGGTCACACAGTACACTGGGAAACACTGATAAAAAATTATTTTGGTTTTGAGGTTAGCCAGAGAACATTACCCATAAGAAGACAGTCTGTGATGAGCTTTCTAGCATTTTCTGCGATTATAGGATGTATTTATTCAGTGCAACATCTTTGAGACATCCAGCCAGAATTAAAAGAAGGCTTCAATTTACACAAGCGTTTGTAGATGTGAGTGTGGATTAAAAAATATGTAAAACTGTCCAACCTAAACTTTTGCCTTTTATTCTATAGCAGTCTCTAAATCTGATATCGATCATGGAGCGGGACCAATACAGGATTTTCAAGACCAAAGCCAATATTTGGCAATTTAAAAAATCTGACAAATCCTTGCTAATATAATACAACAATGCGGGTTAAAAATAATGTAACTGTTGTGTTACAACAAGTCGTGGATTACGCGTGTAATTTTAAGTGTAATCTAAGTGTCCTCTGGTGGACAAACTACATCATCAACATCAACACATAACATGATTACATGGTGGTTCTTCCTTCTATTATTTGCTTTTTTATGATATATGTGTTGATACTGATATATTAATGCTGCCGATATATCAGTAAGGCTCCAATAGTTGATATGACGTGAAACTATTTGACTGCCTGCTCTTACTCTTTAAAAAGACCTAAGATTTTTACTGTAGCTGTTCTGAATTTTTCCACATTAAACAAATCTGCAGCAGTTCAGATTTACAAAGGTGATAAACATTTTGTGCGTGGTTGCATAGAAGCAGACTGTAAAACTTGCTTGGCTCAGATTTTAGGGTGAAAAAGGCAAACACGGTGTGATATGTGTCACTCTCAGAGCACTACAGAATAAACAGACTTCACTGGCATCTGTCTACCACACAGATGCAACCTGACACGCCATAACAAGCTGATTAATGTTTGCAGCAGCAGAAAATGAGGAACTTCCAGCCATGATAAATGTAGCACAACTGTGTGATTTTAAGCAACACACACAGCTGAATACATAACAACTATCTATTTATCTGTATATGTTTAATGTAGCCATTAGGAGGGGGTTGTGGAGTTCATGCACCAGCACTTGTTCCGTGTTATTTTTACCTAACAGGTTCCCAAAGAGAAATGCATGAAAGTGAAGCAGAGCATGCACACGTCCACTGCTGAATATGACAAGTTTGACAACAAAAGGAAGAGAACGACAGCCAATAGTTTCTTCTTTTCTTCTCTGCTGGAGGTCTCACAGGAACATTTTCTGTCCCGAAGCTCCAATCAAAACAAGCCTGAAGGCAATACAACAGCCTGCAGCTACACACAGTTATTCAGTGCTGGAAAAAAACACAAAAACATCATGAAACACCTTTTTGTACCACTTTTACTGTTGCTCATCTCACTCTACTGGCACTACAGTGTGCTTCAAGAACAGCTAGATAGATACACAGTGTATTTATCTCCCATTAACCCAACAGGTGGACTAAACTGCAAAAAGCACATGAGATGCAGAGAAGAACATGACCTACCATGCTAGTTCTAGTTTAGCCTTGATATTTTAACATAATTATTCATAACACAGTGAAAAAGCTCATCTTTCAAAGGCAACACCTAACCCCTGTTAATGGCTCTGCAGCCTCCACCGCAGGTTGTCTGTGAACCCGAGGAAACCTGGGAGTGTGATGGAGAGCAACACCTTGGTAGTGCTTCCAAAAGTAGAGCCTTGGAAGCAAACCATTAATTAATCTTCAAGGGGGTTCACCTACAGAAGCCTTCTATGATCTTTACTTCTTCTAGACCAGGGGTGCCCAATCCCGGTCCTCGAGAGCTACTGTCCTGCAGCTTTTAGATGCATCCTTGTTCCCACACACCCGAATCAAATGAATGGCTTGTTATCAGGCCTTTGCCAAACACGATGGCATGCTGAAGAGGTACATTTGATTCAGCTGTGTTGGAGTAGGGATGCATCTAAAAGCTGCAGGATAGTAGCTCTCGAGGACTGGGATTGGGCAGCCCTGTTCTAGACGTTGTTGACCAAAGTCTCCCTTTCAATCATCCAGGCTCAAGCTGATCGACTAGCTGGACAGGAAAAGGGAACTACAGAAGCTTGTTAACACCACTTTTTGCCCTCTGCAAGCCAAAATTTCAGAGTATTATCTTAAAATAATTTTGAGTTAGGTGTGAATAGATTAAAAAAGTTTCCTGCTGCGTCCTTTTACTCCTCTCGGAGTGGTATAAAATTTACACCTATTAAAGCATCATAGAAGAGTATCATTAAAGTCGATCAGCTGAAATCCACGCAGCACGCGTTAAATCAATCAAACTGAACCGCATCTATCATTACAGACTGTTTAACAGCAAATTCTCCACCGAACAGTAATGCACAGGATTTACAGTCGGAGTCCTCTATCACCGAGGCCTCAAATGTAGAGCTTCTGTGTGCAGGATGGATAAGGGATGATGCTAAAAATGACAGTGGGGGCACCCAGGAGGGATCTCTCTGAGGCTGAAGTCGATCACTATTGATCAAACCGCGGTAGAAAGGTCACTAAAGCCTGGAGAGGAACAACTGCAGCATTTGGCTCTGACAAAACTCTGTTGCGCTGCTCTTGTCATTTTCAGAGGATTACCATCATATGCACTAATTAAAGGATTAATGAAAGCCTGGCTCTCAGATGCGCTGTAGTCTTAATGGGATACCTCTACATTTGAGCTTTTAGTCCAATGTTTTCCTTCACCAGACGCGCCATGAAGTGGCAACACAGGCTCTGTTACCAATTAGCCGACGAGCACAGCGCATTTACTTTTTCCTGGTTTAAAGACACTTCGCATCTGTTCCTTCAGTTTTCATTTCGAAGCTCAGGCGCTCCAAGGACACTCAGCTCACGCACACTTTTCCTCCTTGAGCATCACTAGGCTACATCACAACCTCAGAAACAGAAAGCAAGAACAAAGGCACACTGTGTCTTTGACAGAAAAATGTTTCTGTGACAGCCATAACAGCATGTTACAACCTAAAAGTAAGCCTCGACTGATCCTGCTGTCTGTGGACTGATCCAGGTATCTTTTACATTTTGAATGCACTCCATCCATCCATCCATTTTCTCTTTCTTATCCAGGGCGGGGTTGCAGGGGGCAGCAGGCTAAGCAGAGATCCCTCCCTCTTTAGCCTCCTCCTCCAGCTTATCTGGGGGAACATCAAGGCTTCCTGGGCCAGCCAAGGACTGTAATCTCTCCAGTGTGTCCTGGGTCGACCACGGTGCCTCCTCTTACTTGGAATACCTCACCCAGGAGGCGGATGCCCAAACCACCCAAACTAGCTCCTCTGAATGTGGAAGAGCAGCGGCACTACTCTGAGTCTCCCTCAAATGACTGTACTCTTCATCCTCTCACTAAGGGAGAAGCCAGCCATCCTCAGAGAGAGTGGAGCTGAGAAAGCTCATTCCAGCCGCTTGTATCCATAATCTAATTCTTAGATTAGATTATGACCAGAGCTTTAGATAGTGCCTGAAATGGGATTTAATACATGGAATAACAACACATGAATAGCTTTGGAGGGTGGGGTCGTAGATCAATCGAAGACCAACTGAAAAATGGACAGCTATGCTTTAGGGGTGGGCGATATAAACGATATACGATAGAAACGATAGAGATTTTGACTATACCGCTCTATCGTGATAGTGCATGTTGATGATGTCATCAAGCTGCGCCTGTTTTGGTTGAAGGCATCGCAGCGGCTAAAACCATTATATTATTATATAGCATAATAATTATATAGCAAAGAGATGAAGCACTTTTGAAATATGGGGAAAGCCAAAAACTGCGCTTCCTCCACTTCCGTAACATTGATTCATTAATGTTGAATTCTCTCGCAGCTGTCCGATTCCCATGTTGTTGCAGTATATTAACAACTAATCTTGTATTGTGGATGAATAATCTTAGTTGTTCTCCTGACTGAAGTTTGCCCCGTGTATAGCATCCTGCTATGCGATTGCATTTGTCCCTGACCACCAGAATCCCTCACGTTAACTTTTATCGAGTGGGAAAAAATTTAGCTTTCATCCTCCAGCTTCACTGTGCTAATGTTATGCTAACATAGCTGTGTCGCTAGCAATCACGTAGCACAACATTATATACCAGCTAGTCCAACTTCAGTAACCCCTCAAACGCCACTGCTGTTTAGTTTTCTGTCTTCATTTATGTTGGAAGTGGTAGCAGAGCTGTACATTTTAATTAGTTTCAAAAATCTCTCAGTCAGAACATGCTATGAAATGTTTAGGTTGAAACTAGCGACTTCTAACTGTTAAATTAAATTTAATAAATTCTGTTTTCATGGATGCATGGATGTTAAATTTAATTGTTACACCTGGTAAAGCAGCAATGCTGATGATTTTATTAAAGACGAAAGAATTTAGACCGTTTTTAACTCTCAGTCTTTGTTTGACTTTGGGACCTGAAGGTGACGGAGTTTTGGACCCAGATTACTCCGCGAAGCTCCTCACCACGGCAGTAGTTGCTCTGACAATCCATCAAGCAGTGCGGCTTACCAAAGTTGTACTAAAACATTTTTTAACAGATTTCTGCACGCCCAATTCGATTCGAGGTCATAACCAGAATTCATACATAAGGCACACTCTCGATTTTTGAGAAAATTAAAGGATTTTAAGTGTGCCTTATAGTGTGGGAAATACGTTATACAGAAGAAAAGAATATATCGCGATATATATTGTTACCGCACATGCTTCCAATTATACCGCGATATGGATTTTAGGCCTTATCGCCCAGCCCTACTGTGCTTCATTTTCAGCTCTCGCTTCTCCATGACAGACCTGTAGAGCATCCTAATCACCGCTACTGTGGTCCCAGTCAGCTGTGGGAGGAGTTCGGTGAGGCCATGGAAAAAGACTTTTGGACTGCCTCAGAGGGATTCTGGCAAAGCAGCGCTCTAATAATGTGATGTATAGTGCAAGTGGGACATCATTGACGTCAACTGAGGATACAGTTGGGTGGAGTATTCTGGGAGGACTTAATGAGACTAAAAAGCAATTACGTGACGTTTCTGAACACGTACCTATTTAGCATGTGGCTAAAACAAAACCCAAACCTAATCCTAACCCTGGATGGTTTGCTAGTGTCCTGGTGGACGATAAGAGTTTTGAGAGTTTCAGCCAAATGTGCAGATCAATTCAAACTCTAATTAGCTAATTAGTCCTCAATTCTGACACTTTCACTGCTGTCAGCTAGTTTTTGTAAACTCAGGCTAGATAAATCTTTCAATACTGACTTACGTTTGCAAGAGTTATTGCAAAGCATATTAGCCAAACCCCGACGGGCAATTATGGATTTCTAATAAGTGGTCACTCAATCAAACTAATGTCTAAGCTTCAGAGTTATGAATCATTAGTGTCTGCCAGGCATAAACATCAACCACCAGTCTTATCAGCCAGCCTTCGGTCATTTACCGATTCCTCTATGGCAGCGGTCCCCAACCCCCGGGCCTCGGACCGGTACCGGTCCGTGAGTCGTTTGGTACCGGGCCGCGAGAGTTGAGGTTCAGGTGTGAAATGTATGGTTTTCAGTGTTTTTAGCGTTATTTTGTTATCGTTTTTATCGTTAACTCTGTTTTCCTGGGTCTTTTCAAGTTTGTTATGAATAAATCTTCTCTTTTTCGGTACCGGTAGTAGTTTTATTTTGTTGTATTTATCCGCGACACGTTAAAGGCCGGTCCGTGAAAATATTGTTGGGCATAAACCGGTCCGTGGCGCAAAAAAGCTGGGAGACCGCTGCTCTATGGCATTTTAAACACAACAAATAATTTATTTTGAAGCATAAATTACCTTTGCAACAGCTGAAATCCAATAGCTGTTGTAAATTGGACTGCCAGAACGTAAAGTTAGGTTTAATGTTTTTTCCACTGGACAAACTTTCAATTCTGTTGCCTCTGTGTACCTTTGGTTCCTAATATGTAAAGGTTTTTCACACTTCAAAAGGCATATATGTAATTCGTATATTAATACAAACAGAAGAGATCAGGTGTGTCTGTTGACCACATTTTATGAGTTTTAAGGCCCAACCATCACGATATCCCTCATTTGTGGGTTTTGTCAGTCTCTCTAGGCTACAGTGTAACTGAAAATGTGTCTGTATTTTGGGATGAAGCATCAGTTTCGGATGGATAGGGAAGAAATAGACAAGCGGGGACAGGAGAGGTGTTTTGGAAATATCAGGAGGAAACCCTCGGGCAGACCCAGGACTTGCTGGAGATTATGTTTCTTGGATGACTTGGGAGTATTCCCCCAGAAGAGCTGGAGGCGGCAGCTGGTGAGAGAGAGATGTTGGCATTTCCTTCTCCACCCCTGCAACCAGGTTCCAGATAAGCAGTAGAAAGCAAATGAATGTAGAGCAGGTGTTTCAAACAGAGTCTTTACAATAAATTCTTATGTTTAAAACAGATTGGAGTGTTAAAGAATAAAACTAATGTAACATATGACATTGTAGTGCAGCCTTCAATTTAATCAACGCTGTACTCCCAGAAAAATCCTTTTATAAGAGGTTATATGCACGGCCAGATGTTTAAGCACTGAGGACACAGCTGAAATGATTTTGCACTGAAACGTGAGCTGTTAGCGATGCTGCTCACATCAAGATGATCAATACTTTCTACTAATTTGGTGATGATTTTTTTAATCACCTTTAGACTTTTAGGGTCAAAGCAAATTTTGTGTTCACTGCATCAACAAGTCTGATTATGAGGCTGGATTTAACATCTTAAATGTCAGGTAAAAGTGACATTTCTCATTCTCGCTGATAAAAACAGTTCCACCTTGAGGTTCACAATAGGATTAGACTGGTTTAATACAGCTATTCAAAGCTGTTGCTGTAAGCTCTTGAAAGTAAGTTTAGTGCTCTGCGTGTCACTGTATCGTCTCTTCAGTGAAGATGATGTAATGTTAGGGCAAAAATCAAGCATGTCAGAGCACTGCACTGAATCAGAGCACAGCAGCATATCTACTGTAACACAACCTCATCCTGGATTATACAGTGGATGATTGATGATGAATTTTTGGTAATTTGGTATCATTTTAATTTCATTTCATTGATCTCTTTGCTGATGGTACCGGGTGTTCGATCTTTTTGAGAAATATGCTGCAGCCTGAAAATGGCCCACTTTCCTCGTCTAACGCTGCTGCTGCATGACCCTCATGAAAAGGTAAGGCAATGCAGCACCTGTGAATTTAACAAAGAAGCACAATTGCAAAGACGTGGGCAGTCCTGTGGGCAGAGGCAGAATGACCGAAATACACACAACAGCACTGCTGAGAGCTCGGATTTACTACGTGGACGAACAACACATGAATAGAAACGCTGGGAATGTCTGACTCACTTATCTGAAATTAAAATGTTTCCAAAGAAGAGTAACATATGTGCCACAGATACCGGTAGCCTGCAGATAAACACACACTTACGCACTCACACAAACAAAATAGAGACGCATAAATCTGCCATGACGCTTTCAATTTTTAAAAACGAAAGACACATGGATTCACAGCAGAGGAAGGTGCTATTTGCTTTAAGGGAGGACGGACGATGCAACAAAACAAGCTCTAAATCTGTGTTAAAATCCAAGTTAAACACAGAGGGATTTCTGAGATCTCCTCAGGACAAATCTGACTGGCACTGAAGCTGCGGCTTACTATTATTTTTATGTTTGCTTGTTTTTCTACATGGCAGATGCTGCGCTGGAGAAAATGCCGAGTATCTCTTTCACCATATCTTCTTGAAAGTGTTTAACCAGCTATGCTGGTTAAATCTATTAATACAACAAACTGTTCCGGCTTCAGATCCTGCTCACACAACATGCCGCTTTACACATACTCCAATCTAATTATGCAGCATTGCTTCCCAATTTGTGTAGCTATTAGATCTAAGGAACTCCATCAACACAATCTTTTTTTTCTTCAAAAATAGGCTCATTTGGAAGTTGCTGAAAAAGTTAAACCACCGCTGGCTTGGCTGCAAACATTTTACATCGATTACACAAAATACTTTAAAAGCCTGAGAGGCATACAGATGACAGATTTTGCCAAGCTGCTGTTTTCCAAAAAACTAGGGAAAGTATTTAAAGATCCAATCTGCAAGTTAGAGTTGTGAAGTAAAACATCCCTCAGCCAGTTTGGGATTGATTGCAGGTCCTAAATCTTCTTCGTAATTCAGCCGGCGAGGTGAATCTTTCATTTTCATTTGGATCAATGATTGTGGCTTGTGGCTGTTTGTTTTTTTTAATGTGGGGTGAGGAGCAGGAAACAACCTGAAACCGCATAAACAAACACCAAACATGAGGGGGAAACATGGTGAAGAATAAACAGAGAAAAAGTCCCCGGGTTCAAACACGCAGTTGGATTGCTGACAAAATGTGGACCTTAATGCTGCTGCTGCTCTCTCGCCAAATACATTTTAATCAACCACTGAAACACTGAATTTTAATCCTGGATGTCCACATTTCCAATCTGCCCGATATACTGTGGATATCTGCACAGCTTATCCAACCCTACAGAGTGTCTAATTCCCCGCGAGTATTATGTAAAATCTTCTGTCATCTACTCCTGCTTTTGTCTCTCCTTGATCTGCATAAACAGCTTTGTTTACATTACATCCTCAGCTCCACTCTGACAAAAACCTAAATGCTCTAAAAATGTAGCTGCAACTTTAAATCTCCTACAACTGCAGGGCATAGTATCCCTGAATCCTACCCTGGTGTCAGGTGGACTACAAAGAAAGCAAAAACCTCTGCATCCCTCCGAGATTACATAACTTCTCTCAGTCCTTGGGTACCAGAGGCAGCCCAGTGGTGGCAGAAAACAGTTAAACTGTGGTGGGGAGAGGCTGGATGCACATTAACACATTCCTCTGGGCATTTGGAAAGCTCTTAGCTATCAACACCGATAGGAAAAACAGCCTGGCCACAGAGTAAGGTATACTACCGGCATGCACGAGGGAGTGTGTAAGTACTGCACAGCAATCACAGCCACTGATTATCAACTACCCAGCCTGGGTATTTAATGGTGACCTCTGAACCCTGCAGGCGTGCAGAGCACCTGCTTCAAAATGCCAACACACCAAAGTCAATGAAAAATACAGGAAAAATGAGCGCAATGTTTACAAATGGCATGCAGCACCAGCACAATTATTACACAGTTACACTTCATTTACATGCTCTAAATGACTGAACCACTCCACGGAGCTTCACTCACTCACGTCCACGCACCTTGGTCAGCTGTGCTATCTTCTTGCTCATCTTCAAATGCAGGTCTTGAGTGTATTCCAGCGTTAGGCTCCCGTCGTAGAGCATGCTGGAGGTTGTGCAGGGGGGATATTTGGTGCTGCTAGTCGAGGTGTTGTACGGAGGCTGCCAGCCTGCCCCCGTCGCCATTTTCACCGGGAACAAACCCACACGCGACGCCGCGAAGTCAAATAAAATGGAAGTGGCCTCCGCTGCGCCTCACATCGTCCCGTGGTTGCGGCTTGTGCGGTTATTCTGTCGGTTTCTGTGACGGAGGACGGAGAGCTGGAGCGGCGGAGCGCGAGACCGTTCCGCGGCAACGCATCCTCCAGCACCGCGGGCGCGAGCGCTCGAGATGAGGAGAGTGACGGAGACGCGCGCCAGATGCTCACCCCAGTAGCACGCGCTCAGGTCCGATTGGTTTACCCTTTAATGCAGCTGTGAGTGGCTTGTGTGACTTTTCTCTTCTATCTTTCTATCAGTCCAAGCTGTAATACAGTTCTTCCTCCTCATTCCGGGTTTTAACGTCTATTTTTAGTATTTTATTAATTTTATTACTGTTGTTCTGAAACAGCTGTTTTTCCTGTTAGGTATATATAGGCTGAAGCATAAAAAATTTACACTCTTGCTTTTACAACTTTAAGCCCAAGGGGGGAGGGAGATGCCTTTGGATTTCATTTAGGCTTCACTGGATTACGTCACTCTCGAGAAGCGCAGGCTGTCACTAATCCTGCACTGACATCTGTCGGTGGCTCGTGTGAACTGCGACGCTGTTGCTGTTATTGTTGATGTTATTATTAAAGGATCAGTTCGGCCAATGTTCAGACATCGTGAAAAATTACACCCAGTGTCTCCTGTCCTATGACAGCTGGGAGAGGCTCCAGCGCAGCTTAATTGGATAAAGGCGGGTGAAAAAAGAAGCAGGATGGTGGTTGTGTCAATGGTCGTTTTTATTGTCAAGAATTACTTTCACACTTCTTCCCTGTGCCTTTAATCAATCATCAATTAATCAGGTACACAGGAAAGAAGGGGTGGTCAGGCAAGAGGTGTAAATGCCATCAGTGTCAATCCAAAATGTTAAAACGTTTATTATTCATTATATTTTACTTTTTACATTTATAATTATCATGCCGACTCTTTCCAAAAGCAAGTTTCAGCACTGTCAGCTGAAATGGTAACTTCTTGGGGCACTTATTTGAAGCAGCATCTAAATTAACTTTAACACTGTGCACCAGGGCATATAAACTGCATGTATGAACTCATATCATTTAAAAAATCAAGGTTTTAACAACTTATTTCTCCTGGAGAGTATAATTCTGTTACCATCGTTGCTGTTGAGGAGTTTTCTGGTGTGCTGCGGTTTTACTGGTTGAGGTCAGATTGAACTATATGTGGCCCCTGATCTCGTTTCATGGTTTGTTTGGGTATTTCAGTTTTCATGTTGATTACTGGGAACTTTTTCCACAGACATGAAATCTTATTACAGAACAATTCATTTAGTGTAAGTGCAGCACTGATGATCTGGAGCTGGCTTTCAGGAAAGCATATGTGAAGAGCTTTGACTAAACATGCTTTTCATAGTTTCTTGGGTCATTCTTATTCTCTGTTTGAATATTAGATGCAGTCCACACAGAGAAGGTGGATGTGTATTATAAATAAAATGATTAGATCAAATGGTGGGAGCTTTAGATGTGAAAGGACTGATTATGTCAAAGCAGACACCTCCTAATAAATGCTAGCTTTCAAGTAAAGAAAACAAATAAAAAGCGAAATATCGGCATGGCAACTTTTATTGTTCAAGCTATAAGTACTAGTAGGGCTGTCGCAGCATCAGACAATCATGATAATATATTATTGCAAAGATATGTAGAAAAAAAGATCTTAAAATCATATACAGCATTGTGTCTACTAGGACTAACCCCAGTACGCCTGTTTCAGGCCTGCTCATAGAATAAAATGTCTGAGTGTGCATCAGAAGACAGAGTTGTCTCTGATTGTGCAGCTACCCTTGGAAAAACCATGTTTGTATTGATAAATACTGTTGTGTCAAAACTCATCATTAAGGGACGAGGGGAGGTCATCAGATGTCATCCTTATGGAGGAACGAGTACGTGTGAGCAAATTGTTGCACATTTTTTATCAAGCGTGTTGTTGCTGGTGCATTTTTCTTTGCAGCCATGTGTTGAAGTAGCAGCATCATATCCAGTGACACTAGGATGCTCTGCATGCTGATTAGGAAGTCTGGCTCTGCTCTGGTGACTGCCCCGGAGCCTTTAGGCTTACTTACTCATGGAAGGATGCTACAGCGTAATAGACAACACATCAAATCCCCTGCATGACCTACTAGTCAAATAGCTGCAGTCTTTTCAGTAGGAGGCTCCTTCACTTCTGCTGTAAACTTGCTCTGATATAGAAATTCTTTCCAACCCATTACAGCTAAAATGTATAATGACTTCCCACTGTGCAGGGAGAGGAAGCACAAACCACACTTTGCACACTCTATCTATCCATATCCATCCATCTATCGGATGCTGGGATGTTTACCAGTGAACCTTCATTTTGTCTTCACTTGTATTGATCAAAAGGTTAATATCTCATAGAGCAGGGGTGGGCAACTCCAGGCCTCGAGGGCCGGTGTCCCTGCAGGTTTTAGATGTGTCCTTGAACCAACACAGCTAATTTAAATGGCTAAATGAGCTCCTCAAAATGTCCCGAAGTTCTCCAGAGGCCTGGTTACGAACTAATCATGTGATTCAGGTGTGTTGACCCAAGGTGAGATCTAAAACCTGCAGGACACCGGCCCTCGAGGCCTGGAATTGCCCACCCCTGTCATAGAAGCATCACCATTCAGTCTTTCCACCTAACACATCCTCATTATCCTGGATACTGTTCAGATCTCAGCGGTGGGTTGGAAAAAACCCACCGCTCGGTTTATTATCTTGACTCGAGGGCGTCTGGAGGGTGAGTTTTCATAATATTGGCCAAAACTCAAAACTGTCCACTTCACCAAGGCTGACTTTATGAAGTTGTATCTGACTCAAGCCATAGCTGTGAATTTCAAATCAGTGATATTACTTAAGGGATGTTGGGGATAGTATCATTATTAGATGGCGTATCAGACCTCATCATCTCGTGGATATCTAACTAAACTTTGGCTGCGATTGAGTACAAGACAAAATAAGTCGGTCATAAGCAAATCAAGACCAGGGCAGGAGGCTCACTCGCTCACGCTCACACTGCCTCGATGATGCAAAGCTGGAAAACAGGTGCGATCTTTGCACTGGACGTGGTCTTTGCTGTGTTTTGTGAATGCACAGTTTGACAAAACCACCAAAACAAAATCCAGCAGTAACATAGCCATGTATAATTTATTACACGAGAGGTGCTGTTTAGACTGGAGCAGATCTCACTAAACCAAGCACTGCTGCCAAACAGGTAACATACCGCAGTGCAGACTTGCACTGTACATTCAGATTTCTCTTACAAGCTGGGACCTCAGAGAGCTCACAGCGAGTTTCTTGTGGGCCGTTACACTTGAGAACATTCTTAACCCACCTGTTCTGCACAGAATCAGACTCGCTCACAAGCTGTTAACCAGCTGGTGAACCACTGAACAGCTGTTCTGTTGTACGGATTTTGTTGCTGCTTCTGATTTGATACTCTACACGCTTTCATATTTTCAGACTTCACGGGAGCTTCCTCCGAATCTGGAAACAAGCAAATCATTGCTACGAATTTAGTCCTGATCATCACCCTTAAGTCATCCAGACAACTGATCTCTGTGTGGTGCACTGTCCTTTTTTTTTTCTTCTTTTCTTTTAATTAAAATCCCTTTGATTGTGATAAGAAACACACCATTGCAAGTGAAGAGCTGACTTTTGCCCTAGAGAATAGCTCAGATTTTCCTGTAGATGGCACCCTTGCCTTACTTACACCACTGATGGTCAGGTTTTCAGTGTTTGTGAATGGGGCTGTAATGTTACAGTGTGCTTGTGGTTTATACTCCCAATATCATAACTCAATTCAATTCAATTCAATTCAATTTTATTTATATAGCGCCAAATCACAACATAAGTCGCCTCAAGGCGCTTCATAGATACAGAGAAAAAAACCCAACAATCATATGACCCCCTATGAGCAAGCACTTTGGCAACAGTGGGAAGGAAAAACTCCCTTTTAACAGGAAGAAACCTCCGGCAGAACCAGGCTCAGGGAGGGGCGGCCATCTGCTGCGACCGGTTGGGGTGAGAGAAGGAAGACAGGATAAAAGACATGCTGTGGAAGAGAGACAGAGGTTAATAACAGATATGATTTAATGCAGAGAGGTCATAACCAGAGTGAAGGAGTCCATTTTGGTTCGGACCAGCTCCCAGTCAATTTTCCCCACCACTGCATCCCCACCCTCCCCTCAGCCCTCTTCTCTGCACCCCCTCCTCTTTGATTGACAGGTCTCTGCTGCAGCAGTTCAGAGAGCAGCTCGCCTCTTCTCTCGAGATGCCGTTATCTTGTCTAACAGTAACTTCTAAGCCTATTTTAGTCTTTGCAGCAATTCTAGACAGCCGCAGGTGTGGATGATTTAATTTAGCCTTGTTTTATCTGCAGACCACACTCGCCAGGGCTTCCTGTATTGAATCTACCTCGTTAAAAGCCGCTGCGCTGTGTAACATGTGCTTGGGATTCAATGTCGACCCAACTGAATTGAAATCTCTTGCTAAGAAATACTGAGGTCTAGAATACTTATATACATAGGTATGTTTGTATGTTTTCATGTGTGCTGTGCAAAGCATTTGCAGTGAATTTCTCTAAAGGGTATTAGAGTAGAGGCATACTTACTTTGCAGTTCCAGGAGCGTTAAGACCTTTGGGGGTCCCGATGCAGACAAAGTGCAATAAGTGTGAAAACGTTGGAGCTTTGCTTGTCTCTGACATTTCAGGATATTTGAGTCTTTCTCTGTAAGATCTCCTTAAAAGAGAAGCCAGGGAGACTCTAGCTGCAAGCCAGCTGCAGTCTGATGAGACTGCACCCAAAGGGCAGGATGTGCAGAACGAAGGCCTTGAAAGTAGAATTTTAATATGCGAAACAAATATTTTAAAAAAAAATGCTGCAGGTTTTCAGCTTGGGGTCAGGACCATGCTGTCTTCAGTCTGTGGGATGGTGCATGTTGCTTAAAACCAGAATAGCAAAGATGCGTATGTAAAGTGTCTTACATTTAATTTAATTTCAGTTATATCATAAGAAAACATTAGTTAAAGAGGAACACGAGTACCATCATGGTCCTACAGGGCAGCCTTATAGAATGTTTAAAATTAAACCATTTGTATGTACCGAATAGATGTGGTGTAAGAAACACCATCATCTGTGCTACATCATAACAGTTTTACACCTTAGGCCACTAAGAAAAGCCCAACTGCAGAAGATGGGATTTCTGAGCTTAGAAGTCCCACTCTTGGACAGTGTTTAACATCTTTAATCTGTTCTTTGGGCCAAACCACTTTCTACTGACTGACCAAAAGTGTGTCCTAACTGTGTGGCAGCAATAAATAAAAGATGCAGAACTTCAGTGACATCATCCCTTTTCTCTAGTTTTGCAGTGTTGCAGTGGGACATCAGCTTTAACCACATTTAAGAGATGGTTGGGTAGAGCCTCTTTTAAAGCTTTAAACTCTAACAACTTTCAGACATGTCATTTTTTTTAAAGGCCATTAAGGCTAACTTGTGTTGGCAGTGTTTAGTGTTGGTTTTGGTTTTCAACCACATTTCCAATCCCAAGCACTTCAACATAAGGAAAACCTGTCACATCAGCAAATGCAGAGGGTGGGCCTCCATCCACATCCTGGCACTATCTGCTCCATCACAGCTAATGTCGAACGAAAAGAGGGCTGCACTCTGGATGTGCTGCCACTCACAGCGCCGACATATAGACGGGGATCCATTAAGACTCACAGAACCAGGGTGTAAGTGGCAGTCTAATCTTTTGACTGATGGAGAAAACTAGCCCAGTGACAGGAAGCCTGCACAGAGAGAAAATGCAAATGCCACATAATGTCATCATCTCATTTGGCAAACCACATCTGTATCACACTGCATATTATTTGATATGTTTATATTAGAAAAATGCATAAAAAACAGTATTATTATCACGCTCACTTTCAGCTCCATATTCTGGACTGTACCAGATTAAGCTTGTATCATTCACAGTTCAGTTCATCCTCTGTCTGAAAACAAACTATTTTGACTTCCTTTTCACTCACATAAGCCAGCTGTTTTCTGATTGGCTGCCCCTTGCAAACAAAAGATGTGAACAGTAGATGGGTGGGACTTTGTGCTCACAGCTAAAGCTGCTGCATGAAATGACCATATTAGGTATATCTCCTCCCTTCCGTGTCAACAACCAACCAAATAAACAAACAACTAGCATTAGCATCTATTATTGTAAAAGTATGCAAATGACAGAAAATAAGGAGGAGTATAATGTGTTCCCACTGATCTAACTGCACACATAAGCACATGGCTTTTGTATATTTGAGTGGATTGTGGATTCTAATATATATATATATATATATATAATCATACTGATGAGAGTTTTTAACAGTTTTCGTGTCCATCCTGACTAAATTATTCATTTGTTCTTTGAGTGACAAATGTTGCAGCTTCAAGTGTGAAACGTGGCAGACAATGCTGGTAATAGTTAATCACGCAGTGTAAACAGTAAGGACAATATGACACTTTCATTTACCAGCTTTAAATAGACACTCCATCAGAACATCAAAGCAGGGAAGGTGAAGACAGATTGATGGAATTTCAAAGACAGGAGGAAAAGGGAGGGGTGCGATGGTAGAGGGGCAAAAATTGGGTGAAAAAAAGAAAACTGTGAGTGGAAATGGTCATTTAGCCTGAGAGGAGAGTGTTTGGAAAGGAATAAAGTGTTTGTGTTAGAGAGGCAGAGAGAAAGAGCGAGCGGGAAGGGGAGGAGGAAAGAGGGATGGCTATGCAGTACATCCGTGCGTAAATGTGACCATCCGCGCCGTGGTCCTTCCATCCCCCCTTCATCCCTCCGTCCTCACCCCTGTAGCCTCCAGCGGCTCCTCTCTCCTCCTATAAGCCCGGATCACCTGCTCGGTGGTCGGTGGTCAGCTTTGGACCGTGGAGTCCCGGGTTTCTCGGCTCGGCGCCCTCCTCCAGGGGTTAGGAGGAGCGCCGGGGGCATCCTCGAGGTTTCTGCCGGGCTTCGTGTCAACCGCCAGCGAGAGCCATGGCTCAGAGCGCCGGGAAAGACGAGGCTCGACCCGCTCCCGGATGCCCGTGATGCGGGGTCTGATCGCGCCACAGAACACCTTTTTGGATACTATCGCCACTCGTTTTGATGGCACCCGTGAGTACATGTCTTCCCCGAAGCCTCTAAATTTTATTGTGCGCAATGGACATTTACAGCACTTGATATATCACTGACTTATTTACTTACTCGGATCTATGAAAACATTTTTTAAAATAAAAGATTAAAATATCCAAACTCTGTACAGAGTGCTCCTCCGGGGACATGCAAAGTGCTTGATGGGGATCTAGGACACTTGAAGCTTGCCGATTCTTTAATGAATGAGTAATGATGAATGAAAGAAAGCCCAGACTATTGTTTAACATATGAAAAATTCATCAAGCGCCTACCTGAGACGCCAGCTTATAGAGATAATTTTGCATAGGCTACTTGATAATTCAGCCTTGGCCAAAGGAGTTTAATGCACTGAGTACATGGCTCTTATTGTAAGTTTACAATGCATTAAAACCCAAATTAGTCGTATTGGATCATAGCTTTCCCGGTGCCTATTTATTATTACATCACTGTATCCATGATAAGTTGAGCTTTACAGCACTGATTCCTCATATAACACACCAGAGTTTCTATGTCTAATAGATATAGATAATGTGTTGTAAGTACTTGAAAGGTTGTATCTGATACATGTCAGTCTGCTCAAAATGCTTCAGTTTACCATGCCACACCCTTTATCAGTCATCTCATTCAAGCACGGTTGAATTAACTTGCTAATGGACTCCAGGCAGCACAGTGGTGCTGCGCCGTCAGCCGGCCTTTCTGTGTGCAGTTTGGATTGTTCTGGCTTCCTCCCACAGTCCACAGACCATGCTTGGGGATTCTAAATTGGCTGTTGATGTAAGAGTGTGTGGTTGTTTGTCTCTCTGTGTTAGATGGACTGGCGACCTGTCCAGGGTGTGCCCTGCCTTGGGCCCTATGATAGCTGGGATAATCTTCATGATCCCAACTTGGATAAGCGGTTAAGAAAATGGACGGATGGAGCCCAGAGGGGCAAAAAACATGCTGTCAAACCCCGATTAACGTCCTGGTCCTTCCATTCTCAGTGCAATGTTTTTATTTTTTCTCAGCTAGCTTGCTGTGTTGTTATTGTTGTTGTTGTTTTTAAAATTTATGAGTGTATAACCTAATTATGAAGGTCTTGGAAATCAGGACTCGATTTAAAATCCTTCTTACATTTGCCAAGGAGGTTATGTGACTGGCCCGGCTTGTTTGTTTGTAAACAGGATCACTTAAAAAGTTGCACATGGATTGGCATGAAAACTTTTTAGCAGAGATGAGGCTTAGCCCAACTCACAAGTGATTAAAGTTTGGAGTCAATCCTGATCTAGAGCTGGGACTTTTTGGAACAGTTTCGACATGTTATGTCACAAATAAACTTGAAACGTGAAATCATATCCTTCTGGATCTGGGACCTGTGGAGGGAATTTTCAATCTTGATGGACATATTGAGTCCAACCAACAGTCCATTTTCCTCTCTTTATCTTGTTCAGATTCACAAGGGTTGGAGCCTATCCAGTAGTTATAGGGTGAAAGGACCTGGACAGGCAGCCAGTGTATTGTCCAGCTAATGCTTTTTTTGTTTGTCCATACTGGAGATTTTGGCCATCTCGAGTTTTTGCCTCTCGAAATGAGCCTTGACATCTTGCTCTGTGAGAAAAACATTTCAAATTGTTAGATCAGCTATAAAAGTCACCATAGATCTATTCATAAAGTAATGGTGCCACCTGAACTCATTCAAAATGCTCTGACATGCGATTTTCCTTTAAACTAAACATCTTCAGAGTAACACTGTTTTAAAAGAAAATAAGCACATTCAGTCAGTGTTTTACTGGGACTGTCAAACCAATTAAAACCCAGCCTTTTATTATTATTCACCGGTTCTCACATTCACTGCAAAATTGCTGCACTGTGCATTAGGCTCACAAATATTGCTGTCAATCAGCACATACAGTTGCTTAAGAGAGTTACATAACACAGACCTGAAGGTGTAAATTAAAAGCCTGGACTGAGAGCCGATGCACTGTAACTGCAAGATCTGTTTTCTGAGCTCTAAGTTGAATAAATACACAAAATAAATGTCATTTGTGTCGATTTTTGTTTCCTGCTGCAAAGTGCTGCGGAAAACTCAAAAGTCTAATAATATTCAGTATGCAGTGTTTTCTGCGAGGCCCGTGCAGTTGAAGTCTCATGAGATAGCACTGATTCAATTAGATATTTTTTTTCATTTTGTGTCAACAGCAATCAGTTCAACTCTAAAGTGAGAGCAGAGCAGATTGTTTCTGATCACTTCTTCCAGTCGCCCGGCGGTCCCAGTGCACAGGCTGGCAGGAGGAAATCCATTAGACACACTGTTTGAGTAAGCAGGGATTTCACCCACTTCATTAAGACTTGAGGAGTTGTCCACCTGCTTTTCTTATCAAAAGAAATATAAAGCTTACCCTTCATTAGGAACTGGCCCTGGATTTGAAAATTATTTAACCCAGCTAACAAGAAAGGGTATGCACCTGTGCTTTCTGCAGAATTAAAGTTTGGATCACCCAGGAATCAGAAGGTCCAAGGCAGCAGCTTTAGTACCCATCAAAAAGATGCCACAGGGGGACAGAGTCCAGAGAGCACCAGGAAAGCTTCCATTAGCCCTCCAGCATGTATCACCACAGACCTAAAGAGCTAGTCTGCTGTTCGCTGTTCATTTCTGGTGTTTGGTGGACAGTCTGAGACTCTAGGACATAAACCACAGGCTGCCTCCACATGTAACCATCACATGAAAGCATGCAGTGTCTCCTGGTGTTTCATCAGGAGGAGGGATCCAAAAGGCCAAACAAAATGTACTCAATAGGTACATATTCATTTTATACCAAGGACATTTTCCTTAATGATTATTTGAATAAATAATCCTTTGATTTCATATATTTACTCAAATTATAGCAGGGGTGGACAGTGTGCCATGCCTTTCTCTCCTCAGCTTAAAGTTTTTGCTTCTTTTTCAATATCAGTCTTGAAAAAATTCCCTCTCACTTCCAAACTGATTCCATCTGATCTTGCATGCAAAACATTAGCAGTGATGATCAAAATTGCATACTTGCAATGATATTGGACATGTTTACTGGGGAAAAAGAATCCTAGGAACAACTTATGCAAGTACATTTTGAGGCGCTGTTATTGGCTGGAAACTGCTGTAAAACATATATAAACATACCTGCTGTACTATTGCAGGAAAGGTTATTGGAAATTCTAATTTTTTTCCTTTAGTATTCCCTTCCTTATATACATAAGCTACTGTCTGGAGGTTTGGAGGAACAACACACACACAAATCAGTTTTGATACCAGAGAAAGGAGCATTACAAATAGTGAACACTGACTATCATGAACCAACTGATGATTTATTTATACAGATTTATTCAACTCCCATGCTCTCGAGAGATTCTGCGTACTTTAATCCTGCACAAATAATGCATAAAGTAACAAAAAAGGAGGAAACTCCAGAGTTTGTTTAATATTAGAATCTGCGTGAAATAAGACGAGTGTGGCGTACATTCAAACACAAGCGGAAAAAACATTTACAACAAAAGTAAAATAAATATGTGTGTTGGTGCAGAAGTTAAACAGGAAATAACTGATGTAAAAAAATATTGTGTGTGATAATTCCACTTTTGATTTATCACATTTATTTATCCGTTCTTTGAGTTGCATGTATTTAACAGTGACTCGAACCAACCTAAAATGATGCTCCTTGCTACAAAAAGCTGATAATAAGAGCAGTTCACAGTGACAGAATTTCAATAAGTGGCTTCAATGAGGCCTGATTAAACACGTGTAAGCATTAATCATAAACGGAATCAGCTACGGGGGATAAACGCGTGAATAGATTGGATGAATGTTGACTTTTGATAAGCAGAAGCTCTTCATGCTTGAACAGCCGCATGTGAATGATGTCTGGGATGATGGTAATGTTGACTTTCTCATTCATGAATTCCCCTTTGCTCCTAACCTTTAACAGGCCATTGGTAAAACCACAGAGGTGGAATTTTAAAGAGGGGCTTCTCCAACCATACAACAGTATAACTGTACAATGCTGTCAATGGGGGTGCTGTCAAGAAACTGTCAAAGGGTAGGAATTTAGAGACTTCGGTAACTTTGAGCGAACTTGTCTGTCTTTGTGAAGCTGCTTCAGATGTCAGTGATCTTCACACACTTCACTGGTTTTATTTGTCATTACCTATGCTCGGTGACAGAACAGGGGACCTGTTCTTTGTGACTCACAGTGACTCCTCAAATGCCCGTTACCAGCTGAGCAGAAGAGTATTTTTAGGTTGGATCGTCTTGTCTTTTTTTCATACAACATTAATGGAGCGAGACGAAGCAGGGAGACTCCAGGGAATTTCTTGATTTCCTTTCGTTCATTTTAGGAGAAAGCTTAAAATGCAAAATCAACTCTCTTTTAACCCAGAGATACCTCAGTCCACATCATGCATATTTAAACGTACAAAGTCAGCCGTTTAATAACAGTTTGATAGCAAATCTCGGAAAATGTTGAAGGTAGCTGTCAGCTTTGTGGCGACAGATTTTTAACAATTAGGCTTTTGTTCAACAGTATTTTTTAATTTCATGGTTTCTGACTTTAGAAAATGTAGTATAGACTCCTCATTCAGTCTTAACTGTTGGCTGGGAGTGAGTTCAGTATGTGTGATGCTCTGACGAAGGTCTGCTAGTTTGAAATAATGGACACTTTAACATACCAAGGTTGTTGGACCTTCTTTTGCCTTCAGATCTTTCTTAACTCTTTGAGGAACTAATTCAACAAGGTGCTAGAAGAACATACGCTGTGGCATTACCAACAATGCACAGGTGGTACTAAGGGGTCCCAGAAAATATCCTATGTAAAGTTACACCACCAGCCTGAACCACTGGTACAAGGTGGGATTGCTTGTGGCTTTTATGTTGCTTAGGCTGAATTCTGACCCTATTGTTCAAATGTAGCAGCAGAACTCAATCCTCATCAGATAAGATCTGTTGTTCAAATCTTTTATTGGCTTGTTTTGGTGAACCTGTGTGAATTGTAGCCTTAGTTTCTTAGCTGACAGAAGTGGCACCCAGTGTGGTCTTCTGCTGCTGTCCAGCTTCAACATTTTGTGCATTTAGAAATGCTCTTCTCTATACCTCATTATACTCTAGGTACACAGAAGAACATTTGACTCACTGTTGCCTTCGTATTAGCTCTAAAAAGTCTCTTAAATACCCGCTGACCTCTCAAAGCAACAAAACATTTTCATCCAGAGAGCTATGGCTCACGGGAGATTTTCCCATCCCTACTCTGATGATCACTTTAAATGTCAGCAGGTTGTTTTGACCATGTATACACACCTAAACTGGGATTGGGTTGCTGCCATGTAACTGGCTGATTAGTTCAACAGGTAGTGACAGATGAGTGCATGTCTTGTAACAGCTTTAGATTTCTGTTTAAATAACTTGTAGGGAAAGGTTCAAACAAGTCACAGCAATTGTGGATGTAAATGAGGCCAACAACAGTCAGGAGCACTTTGCTTTTGGTTCTTAGCTTGGTGTAACTGCAGTATTTAAAGAATTTATAGAAGATTTATCAACAATTTACAAAATCAAAATGTAAAAGTGCTTGGCAGACCGAGACAATTAACACAGTTATCCATGACACGTGCATTTTTAATTTATGGATGCCTCATTTTTTAAATATCACAGTTATCATCAATACATCATTATTGTGACACCTGAGGCTCGCAGCGTGACCACGTTCTGAATAAATAACATCAGCTGAAAGGTCAACAGAGAGGCCAACAAAAGCTGCGGGAATATATGTAAATGTATGCGTCGGCTGTCAGCATCCAGACGATGTGTCAGATACAGATCAGATGTTAATAACAGGTGATATTTTAGGGGTACACTGCAGGTCACGCTGTTGATAAAAGACCAAAACCCAGATAGTAAAATAGTTCAGACTCAAAATGACACTTTAATGACTAACATTATAAAACCCACACACAAGTACTGCCCAATGACAGCAGGAAAACATTTTAACTGAGCAAATATGGAAGTCCCTTCACCAGAGCAGAGAACATTAAGCACATTTTGTCCAAGTAACTATCAACATATGTAAGAATTAAGTGTTTGCTTTGCATTAATGTTGGCCATGCAGTAGCTTTGAGTTAGCTCACACATCTGCTTGCTTTGCGTTACTGGAGCTTCGTCATACGTAAAGCTGTGGGCTAAATAGTTTTGAAGCTGAAAAGAAGATGAAGATGAAAACGTGTTTTCAGTTACAGTCGAGGAAACGCGTCAGAGAGCGGCTTTAACGACTGCTATCGTCCAGCTGTCAGTGCTCGTGTCTTTATTTGCTTGTTCCCTTTTCATTTCATTGGCTCTCGCACAGACAAATTCAGCTATAAATGGAAGCCAGATTAAACGCATATTAATAATTTTGGTCAACAGTGTGTCTACAGTTTCTGCACTTGATGCTTCAAAATTATCAATATTTCAAAAGTGACTTCAGCAAACATGTTGTGCTGTGCGCTGGGTTGTGATTGGCTAAATGCCAGTTGCACACAAAAAAAAGGTGTTACTATATGAGGCAAAGTCACACACGATACTTAAATTATATGAGAAAACATTTAAAAGGGTAAAAAGGAGAGATTGTTTTATATTCTTATATAATATTAGAACTATAATAATTATGGTTCAGTAGACGCCTCCAAACGGGTGCTGCAAACAAACATGTAATGTTTGCGGCCTGTGTGCGTGTGTTAGGCTTACATTGTGCGTGAATGTGCTGTGGCAGGCTGTCGCTGTCAGTGTTATCAGTAGCAGGGTTTATCGGGGTTCCCTAAGCCGCTCAGGGGCTGAGTCTGAGCGGTTTTGTTGTGCAGTTCACACGTTATTACACCTGGATTGTGGTGGGGATGTGACAGGCCTGCCTAGCGCCTGGGGAATGAGCAGAAAATAAAACAAAAACAGAATACTATCACGGCATAAGGCCAAAAGGAAAATGGAGGGGCACAGGAAACCGTTTCCTCTGTAAGCAGATCACGTCTCTGAGGGAAAGTGTCCATGTAACTATGAGGCCGACCGCCGCATGTGTGTGTAATGAGCTCTGTAACCTTGCACACAGTGCAGAAGCAGAAAGCATCGCACGTTTAGGTGCAAAGATGTGATTCAGCATTTGCAGGAAACTCTTTCTACTCCATTCTTTTATGTTTTCATGAGATTAAAAGTGCAAAGAGGCTCAGTGATATTTTGGTTTTGTGCAACTACTCTTTTGCTTTGTATTAACAGCGCAAAAATATATCTATTCCCAGTATTTCAAAAAAATGATGAGTACAGCGTGGGGTAAAGTTGTCCGCAAGCATTCTGTACATTTGGTGAGGGTGTATTTCCATGGCTTGGATTAAGCTCTTTTGTTCCCATTAAGGAGAAGTCTGAATGCTGGTTCCTTGGCTCGGTAACAACCAAGCTAATCACAGCTTTGGATGTGGGATTAAGAATGTGGATGTCATCTTCTAGAAAATGACTGCATCCATAACAACGAGAGACAGAAAAATGCTTACTAAAAAAGTAAGAACCAAGGCTGAAGATAATGTGCTGTCAGGGTTCTCAAAGAAATAACGCTTGAATTAATACATTGTTTTCTTTGTTAAAATGCTCCATGGGTTCCCTGTGGAGTTTTTGACCGAGTAGTAGTGCTTTGGAGGAATGCTTTTATGAACGTGTTACTTACTCTAGGTTGTATATAAAAGATGGATAAAGCCACCATCATGTCACTTATCAAATTTAGCTTTTTGGTTACATTTTTTTGTTTGTTTGTTTAGTTTGTGTTTAGAGCCATTAGTGAGCAAATTTGGAAGAGAAGGTAGAGTTATCAGCTAATGCTAGCAAGCTTGCTAGCATGTTAGCAAGGTGTATCTTTATGCTTTTAACATGGGAGACTATGGAAACTAACTTGTTTTGAAGCTCAGTCACACTAGAGTAAAATAAGACAGCAAACTGCTGTAACAAGGAAAGATTAGTGGCTGCCCATATGATCAGCTGACTGGGCTGAATTTAGTTTTGCTACTTTTTAGCCGTTGGAGGTCAAATGTAAGTAGTTGCACAACTAGTTGGCTACCCAGAGATTCAGTGTGCAACACCCTAAACTTCTGGGTGAAGACTTTCAATCACAAGTTTGACTCTGCAATCCAACTGATTGCAGTCTCACAAATACTTTCCATCCAGTTGATAAATGCAGAGAGACTGCCAACACCACATAATGGTGGCTATATCCATCTTTTATATAAAACCTAGAATAAACAACACATTCATTAAAGCATTACTCAAGCACAGTTTGTCTGTGATGCATCTCTTTGCAATAGATGACTCGACTCAGCTAGTTGCCAACTTGTTGCATTCTGGTTATTCCTGTATAAACGCAGGGTTGCAAAGTGATTTGGTCATTTTGCAGCAGCTACCTCACTATTTGTGGATGACTTTCTTAATTTCTGTTTTAAATCTATGAGGTTCTGGCTGGACTGGGAATGGAAGTATTAGTAAATGTGAATCATAGACAGCAGCAGATTGTTGCTGACTTTTCACAGTTAATTGCTGCATTATCACAAGCAGATTGCATGCAAGTGCCAACTTAACTCCACTCAATCTCAAACTGACAGCAGACTGAATCTTGTTGTCGTTTTATTTCCACCTTGATGCGCCAAAGGCACTTTGACAATGACAACTGGCTGGGAGTGGCTGTGGACCCTAACCCATCTTCAAAGCAACCATGTCAAAGGCACACAGTTGCAATAAATGCATGTGGTTATGCCTGGGTCTCCAGCTCCTGTTGTCCCTAGTGTGCCATCTTTTAGCTCTTGGGTGTTGCTGCTTTGGACTCAGATGCATTCATGCATACATGCTACACAGTCCTACACATTCCTACTGACAGTTTACAGGAGCTAAACTTGGAAGAACACTACAGAAGAACTGCTAGGCTTGAATAAAAATTGTCAGGGTGCCTTTATTTAGTGCTAAGCGATACTGCAAATTTTAGTTTTGGTCCAATACCACGTAAATACAGGACTGAGCTTACTTACTAAGCTTAGAGGACAGAAAGAAATATTGATCCTATCGGGTTAGTATCGATCTGATACCAATACCAGCACTGGTGTCAATACCAGCGCTGGTATTGGTATGCCAGCGCTGTATCCAAACAGATATTTGGATTGCTTTGTTTTAAAACATCATTGTCAGTAATTACAAATGTGGTAACCATTTTTGTTATTTCATTTTCCAAAAATACCCATTGTGGGATTTTTCTATCACATCACCCTGAAAGTTTAAGAGTCCCAGTAAAATCTCCTAATGTAGCCTCATTTGAAACCCTACCTTTGTTCTTTTTCAAAATAGGCTCACCGCTATTAAATATTAATATATTCTTTCCTTCATTCTTCCATTTAATCATTTCAAATTTACAAGGCTATTTTTCTGGATGAAGTGATTCATCAAATCCCATTATATTCTGTCACACTCTTCAGAATCACCGGATTCTTATGTGTGAAATTATTGAGCTCCTACCTCTCCTGCTGCCTGACAGACCAGCTTGAATGATCAGGTGTTATTACAGCTGGTAAAAACTGACAAGAAGGAGACGGCACCAGCGTGGCTGCTGTCAGTGCCCGTCTACCCGGCTTTGTATGAGTAACGCGGCTTCACACTTGTTACATCTCAAGCTTCACTGTGGTCCATTGTTCATAAAGCTGTACATTATGAGAGAGAAAAAAACGCAGAAAAAAAAAATGCTGGGAACATGAGTCTGTCATGCTGGGCTTTTCTGAGCTCATAGTCAGCAAAAACATGCTTTCGCAGGCCTCGCAGCTGCCTTTAGCTAAGCACAGCCACAAAATTACACTTCACTGATTGATATGCCCTTCTGCAGTCAGCAGCACCATATGGCCTTTATACAGAAACATACATTTCCTCCTACATATTGTGGAAACATACTGGCCATGATGGATGGGTGACTGAAAATAATGTTTGAACTGATTTACTTACAATGTTTGTTTGTAGGTGGCGGCGAACTAAATTTGAAGTGAAAGAAATGAATGCACGACTTCACTCAGCAATCTTTTTCTTTCAGCCAATAACCAAACCTTATATTTACAGTTTTGCCTCCCAGCAATCATAAAAAATAGAAGAAACAAGCTCTTTAAAAGAATTGCCAGCATTTGGGGAAATATACATCACTGTTTTGCCATCAGTTAGATCAGAAGTTTGATACTATTGAATCCCAGGTGACTCAGGCCTCGAGACAGGTCGGCAACCACGTGACAATTACAGGTTGCTAGGAAGAAATGTGTTTCCCCACTACCAGCAGCAAGCAAATTAAACTTTTATATATCATAAAGTCTTTTAACAGTTGCTGGAAGTCCATCCATTTTCTTCCCTTTCTCTAATTCAGTGCTGTAGCCGGTTTGGACTCAGCTCCCAGCTAACCCAGAACATCCTCATTTAAATTAAATTCAATTTGGAAATAATTTGTAACACTTTTTCTGAACAGGAAGCTCCATTTTTATAAGAGTATAGTTCCTTTGCTGTGCATGGTGTATTCCAGGAGACCAATAAATAATACAACTTGACGTTATCACCTTATTATCCTCCCTTTAGTCAGCGTTTTGCTGTGTAGCTGCACGACTTAGGGTGCAAAAAAGTAAAGCAGCATTCATCTTCTCATCTAACTCACAGAAATTGTGGCTTTCTCATACAGCAATGTGAAAAAAAAAAGTTTTCACAGGACTCATTGCATCCAAAAAGCTAAGAACACCCCGCGATTTAATGGCTTTTAGAACCACCTTGTCAGCAATTGTTATTACTTTCTTTATTTTGTTGTTATTGCCACTCCTCTTTGCAACCATCTTGCAATGCCGTTCAATGTTTATTTACAGTGTTTTTATCTTCATTCTTTTATGAAGAATTGGTGTGCGGTGTGTGCTGACAACTGCCTCAGGATTTGAGTTGAGGTCTCGACTTTGACTGGATCACAGGAAACACCTTGATTCTTTTCTTTTTCGGCCATTGTTGCTGTGTTTAGGGATCATTGTCCTGTTGCACGTTCTAGTTTGGGTCAGACTTTAACTGTCCCCACATTTAGCCTCACATTTGACTCTAGAATACTTTCGTATGCAGAGGAGTTCATGGTTGACTCAGTGACTGCAAGGTGTAAAGGTCCTGTGGCTCCAACAAGGTCAACTCATCACTACGCCACCACCGTGCTCAACAGTTTCGATCAAGTGTTTGTGCTGATATGTTTAGTGTTCTCTGTTATGACCAGACATCTTCACTTTGATCTCATCTCTCCAGAGGACATTGTTCCAGAGGTCTTTTGGCTTCTTCAGATGCATTTTTATAAGCCTGAGCCATAATGGCATGAACTTTTTGAAGAGAAGAAACTTTCTCCTAATTGTACTGTCATGAACTTTAACATTTAACATGCATGTAGCTGTAGCTCTTTGTTTTGTTTTTTTGTGTTTTGTTTTTGTAGTTTCTCTGAGCATTGCATAGCCTGACCTTTGGTGGAATTGACTGGGTATCCACGGCTGAGGAGACTGAGACATTGTGTTAACACACCTGAATGCTCCAGACCAGCAAACTGCCAAAACTTTAGTTCTTTTTAAGAGATGCTCACACTGGCTGGTTATCAGCCAATCAAACGCAGTTGATTAGTAGCATTTGGCTGCTATTTTTTCATTATGTTATGAAAACTTTCTTTTTCACATGTCTGTGTCACAATAAATGAGATTTTATTGAGCCATATATTTAATGATGACACAATATGCACAAAAATATTTTTTGTCAGTTAATTATTCTGATTTACAACTTCAGTGTACTGCCTCGGAGAAGTATATGACTTTCCATGAGCCTCTAGCACTGAGAGGCAGTTTATATTTATGTCTGAGTAGTGGTTCAAGGTCTGGCAAGAGCATTTACATTGGGCATGCTTTATTAATGTGCAAATTATAAAATTTCATTGTCCCCAGTTATTTAAGCAATCTCCCTTTATATGCATCTATTGATCCATCTATTCCTGCTCATCTCATTCAATCATTGGCTCTCTCATCCTGTATTGCTCACATTCTTCAAAGTGGTTGCTCCAGTCCCCCAGATTCATGCATGCATGGACTTTAATGATCTCAATGGAATGAATGCCTTAAGAGTGTGAGTCAATTATCATACCTAACCCAATGTCTGATAATGAATTATTCAAGGCTGGCTGCATAACTTAAGCTGTCAAAAGATTTGTCATAGCTCTGGCTTATATCATAGCCTGCTCGTCAAGTTACGTATGCTTACATACACAGCAGTCAAAAGTTTGGACACACATTGTAGATACTCACTGAAGACATCAAATATATGAAGCAAGATATATGGAATTATGTAGCAAATAAAAATTGATAAATAACTCTAAATATGTTTTATATTTTAGATTCCTCAAAGTAGCGCTGTCAACAAAGCCCTTTGCTTTGTTGACAGCGCTGCAAACCCTTGACCTTCTCTCAATGAGCTTCATGATGTAGTCACCTGAAATGGTTTTCACTTTACAGGTGTGCCTTTCTTAAGAACCAATCGGCTAAGTAAAGAGAAACAACAGTTCATCATTACTTTAAGAGCTGAAGCTCAGTCACTCTGGAAAATTGCTAAAACTTTCAATGTGTCCTCAAGTGCAGTCGCACAAACCAGGTGCTACAAGTGCTACAATGAAACTGGCTCACATGAGGACCGGCCCAGGAAAGGAAGACCAAGAGTCACCTCTGCTGCTGAGGATAAATTCATCCGAGTCACCAGCCTCAGAAATCACAAGTTAACAGGACCTCAGATTAGAGCCCAGATACAGTGGCTTGCAAAAGTATTCGGCCCCCTTGAACTTTTCCCCATTTTGTCACATTACAGCCACAAACATGAATCAATGTTATTGGAATTCCAGGTGAAAGACCAACACAAAGTGGTGCACACGTGAGAAGTGGAACGAAAATCATACATGACTCCAAACATTTTTTACAAATAAATAACTGCAAAGTGGGGTGTGCGTAATTATTCAGCCCCCTTTGGTCTGAGTGCAGTCAGTTGCCCATAGACATGCCTGATGAGTGCTAATGACTACATAGAGTGCACCTGTGTGTGATCTAATGTCAGTACAAATACAGCTGCTCTGTGACGGCCTCAGAGGTTGTCTGAGAGAATATTGGGAGCAACAACACCATGAAGTCCAAAGAACACACCAGACAGGTCAGGGATAAAGTTACTGAGAAATTTAAAGCAGGCTTAGGCTACAAAAAGATTTCCCAAGCCTTGAACATCCCACGGAGCACTGTTCAAGCCATCATTCAGAAATGGAAGAAGTATGGCACAACTGTAAACCTACCAAGACAAGGCCGTCCACCTCAACTCACAGGCCCAACAAGGAGAGCGCTGATCAGAAATGCAGCCAAGAGGCCCATGGTGACTCTGGACGAGCTGCAGTGATCTACAGCTCAGGTGGGGGAATCTGTCCATAGGACAACTATTAGTCGTGCACTGCACAACGTTGGCCTTTATGGAAGAGTGGCAAGAAGAAAGCCATTGTTAACAGAAACCCATAAGAAGTCCCGTTTGCAGTTTGCCACAAGCCATGTGGGGGACACAGCAAACATGTGGAAGAAGGTGCTCTGGTCAGATGAGACCAACATGGAACTTTTTGGCCAAAATGTAAAATGCTATGTGTGGAAAACTAACACTGCACATGACTCTGAACACACCATCCCCACTGTCAAATATGGTGGTGGCAGCATCATGCTCTGGGGGGGCTTCTCTTCAGCAGGGACAGGGAAGCTGGTCAGAGTTGATGGGACGATGGATGGAGCCAAATACAGGAAGAAAACCTCTTGGAGTCTGCAAAAGACTTGAGACTGGGGCGGAGGTTCACCTTCCAGCAGGACAACGACCCTAAACATAAAGCCAGGAAACAATGGAGTGGTTTAAAACAAAACATATCCATGTGTTAGAATGGCCCAGTCAAAGTCCAGATCTAAATCCAATCGAGAATCTGTGGCAAGATCTGAAAACTGCTGTTCACAAACGCTGCCCATCTAATCTGACTGAGCTGGAGCTGCTTTGGAAGGAAGAATGGGCAAAGATTTCAGTCTGTAGATGTGCAAAGCTGGTAGAGACAGACCCTAAAAGACTGTAATTGCAGCAAAAGGTGGTTCTACAAAATATTGACTCAGGGGGCTGAATAATTATGCACACCTCACTTCTCAGTTATTTATTTGTAAAAAATGTTTGGAATCATGTATGATTTTCGTTCCACTTCTCACGTGTACACCACTTTGTGTTGGTCTTTCACCTGGAATTCCAATAAAATTGATTCATGTTTGTGGCTGTAATGTGACAAAATGTGGAAAAGTTCAAGAGGGCCGAATATTTTTGCAAGCCACTGTAATTGGCACACAGTGTTCCAGTAGCAGACACATCTCTACATCCACTATTAAGAGGAGACTGTGTGAATCAGGCCTTTGTGGTCAAATAGCTGCTAAGAAAAAACTACTAAGGAAAAGCAAGAAGCAGAAGAGATTTGTTTGGGCACAAGAAACACAAGGAATGGAGATTAGACCAGTGGAAATCTTTGCTTTGGCCTGATGAGTCCAAATTTGAGATCTTTGTTTCCACCTGGCATGTCTTTGTGCGACGCAGAAAAGGTGAACTGATGGTCTCTACATGCATGGTTCCCACTGTGAAGAATGGAGGTGTGATGGTGTGGGGGTGCTTTGATGGTGACACTGTTGGGGATTTATTAAAAACTGAAGGCACATTGAACCAGCATGGCTACCACAGCATCCTACAGCAGCATGCCATCCCAACAAGTTTGCGTTTAGTTGGGCCATTGTTTATTTTTTAACAGGACAATGACCCCAAACACACCTCAAGTGTGTAAGGGCTATTTGACCAATGAGGGGAGTGAGTGCTGGCCTCCACAGTCACCTGACCTAAACCCAATCAAGATGATTTGGGATGAGATGGACCACAGAGTGAAGGCAAAAGGGCCAACAAGTGCTCAGCATCTCTGGGATATTTATCTTTTTGGAGTCACTTCCTGCTGGCCATTAAATAGGATTTTAATCAAAGACACCACTGCATCCATCACTTATATACAGTCTGTGGTTTTATGTTATCTAGCTGTAGACTTTATCCAAGTCAGTCTAAATTCCTCATAGTAATTCATATGAGTATATATTAAAAGAAATTATAGAAAAATGTATCACACAGAATTAATTTTAGTTTAGTAACTGAGCTATGGCTAACTATTAATATATTATATAGCTTTAAAATTTGGATATGTCAGTATTTATATAATAGCTAAATGGTTAGGTGTTATGTAACTAGTTTTTATGATATTATAACAGCTAAAGCTTACCTTAAAATCTCAAAATGTCTACTTTTGGGAAAAGAAATTAAATAAATAAATCACTGAAACCTCCCAACGATAGCATACAAATGGCAGAGGGCAGGCACCTAATAAGACTGTGCAATGTAAATTTTCTCAGAGTAGAATGTTGTAGCCACATGACGATTCAAAAAAATTATAATGAATATAGAAACTTGCAAAGAGATGATTTCAAATTAACAGAGTGATATCAAAATCTTAACAATGTTAACTACTGGCCAAAGCCGACACAAAGAAGAAAATACTGTTGCTAATTTCGGTCTGAAACTATTTAAAGGTTAAGTAAGGATACATTGATGTGGCCCCAAATCATAAAATATGTGATTAAAAAAAAACAAAAAAACAGCTGAAGATAATAAAAAAAATGATAATGGCACCTCCCGTGCAGAAGCCGAACAAAGAAAAGGAGATGATTATTTTTTTGAAGTTCATTGAAAAGCAGCAGGCATGTTAAATTCTCCTTGAGGACAGCTCTTCAAAGTGAGAAGAAGCCTTTTAGAGCCAAACACGCAGCGAGAGTGAGTACTGAAAGAAAAAAAGAAAAGACAGCCGTGGATGAAATTTTAATGCGATACCTTTTGAATAATCTTGGTGAACCTGTAGGTGCTGACCCCACAACGTGGTGCATGCACAGCAAAACCCATCCTTAAAGGCACAGCTCCCAGCCTCAGCTGGTTTAAGCTGTTGTTTGGTGGTAATTAAGTATTTTATCAACATTTAACAACAAGAGAGAACGACTTGAGCTTTCTGGTTTTGTTCTTTTGTCCTCTAACTGCTCTCCAGTTTTCTTACACTCTTACCCTAATTATGTTTCTCCTTTTTCCTCCCTTGTGACTTTGCTCCATCACTTTCCCATCTTCCCTCCGCTCAGACAGCAACTTCGTCCTGGGGAATGCTCAGGTCCAGTCTCTCTATCCCATTGTCTACTGCTCCGATGGCTTCTGCGAACTGACCGGCTTTGCCCGCGGCGAGCTGATGCAGAAGAGCTGCATGTGTCACTTTCTGTACGGGAGTGAGACCAGCAACCCTCTCACCACACAGATGCAAAAAGCTCTGGATGAACGCCGGGAGTTCAAGACTGAAATCATTCTGTACAAGAAGAGCGGTAAGACTCGGTTGCTGGAGCAGACTGACAAGTTAAATAGCGTTTAGTGCAGTATTTCTTTTTTCCAAACCAATATGTGTCTGTGTTCTGATCTATTTTCCTTGAAAAGGCTCTAAGTTCTGGTGTCTGTTGGACATTGTTCCCATCAAGAACGAGAAGGGCGAGGTGGTTCTGTTCCTGGTCTCACATAAGGACATCACAGAAAACAAGGACCAGGACCGTGACAATGAATCTGACATTGGTGAGCACCATCCACTCCCTGTCCAATTCACGTGAAATGAGAAAGGCATTAACGAGAATCAGTCAAGCTACCTACTTCACGTACCTGCTGTCAGTTCTGTCGAGAGAGATGGCAAAGAGCCGATCAGTTCATATGATTCCTTTAGAGAGAAGGGGTCAAATAAAAACAACATCCATTGGACTATTGTGCATGGACTTATAAAACACATAAGCATAGTGCTGTGCATGAATGCGCCAGCACATATTCACTGAACAAATACACTTTGCATTTAAAGAACATGATGTGAGCATACAGTGACGCGTGAGCGCATTGCACATGATGAGCTGTAAATAATGCTAGTGGTTCGAGCAAACGCAGAGCTGCTGCAGCTGTCTATCTAAAGGTCTGATGGAGCTTTATGAATGAATCAGTGCAGCTTCTCACAGAACACAAACAAGTCGGGCAAGTCGATTCTCCTGCTTTCCCAAGCAGTAAATTTTGGGCAAACATATCGAGATTCCTGTGTGCCACTTTGACTGTTTATCTGAAAATATCCAAAGTGGACATTTTCACATGGTCTAATATTCCTATGTCGATGACAACGTTGGTCCAGAATCAGCATTGCAGCTGACTTGTTTACACCGTCTTAGCATTCAGATGCATTCAGTTAGCGTTAGCCAAGACGTTAGCTTACTGTCACGAGGAACCCAACATGAGAAACCTAAGCTTGGCTAACAGAAAACCTGACTTGATAAAATGTTTATTATATTGTATGAATTCTTAAAGAAAACACCTGAAATGCTGAGTTTTATATAAACAAAGGAATTTGTTTTTTCCTTTCCCTCCATGTTCCAAAGCTATGACATCACAACAGCGTGACTGGTCAGTTGCAACGCTGACGACACCAACATGGGAATATCAGACAGACCTACTTTACAGTGAATTCATCGCCAGTTTTTCTGTTTTGTTTCAACTGGAGGGGATTTGCTATGTGCTGAAAACTTTTCTGTATGTGTGGTTGAGGGATGTAAAGACATAACAACCAGCTCCACAGCAGCAGGGAGTAAATGTACAGCATCGCTCCACTAATCGAATGCTGTCATCACCTCATGTATTAGTGTAGTGTTTTACACGACCTCAGACATTTAGATTATGGCTCTCCATAGCTATGGTGAACAGCCACGACCTAAAGTGAAACATATTAGCTTTAGATTACAGATCTCGGTGTAGCCAAACTACTACAATGTTCATAATGTTGCTCAATTAAACCAGACAACAGTCGTCCTCAAGCTATCTCTCATTTGCCTCCTTTTAGATTCAGTTGTAGGCATGTGCAGGTTAGCATGGTGAGAGTTTCTGCCACATTAGTGCTTTGTTCTCCTATTGTGTGCCCTTGCTCTCAGACGAGGAAACTGGTCTGGAGATTCGCCAGATCAGCTGCCCCTCAGGCTGTAACATGGAGCGCCGGCGCAGTCGGGCTGTCCTCTATCAGCTGTCGGGACACCTGCAGAAACAGGACAAAACCAAGAGCAAGCTGAAGATCAACAATGTGAGATGTGCTGTGTTTGGTGGTTTAAATTATTCACAGCCAATGCCTTTTTTTTAAAGTTCAGTGACCTCTGACTTTTACTCTACAGTCACAATTCTCCTTTGCTAAGTATCAATAAAATATGCACAGAGGATGCGCCATTTTAAATATAAATACCCCGTCACAGACTTTCAAGCCCTGACCAAGACCTTTAGTAAGGCCAAAAGTCGCAGTGTCATCAGCATGTTTTGTCTGTAGGGAAAGCTGCAGCCTCCAGGAGAGTGCAACTGAAGCGCCATATAAGGTGTCAGGGGTTTACTGGCTTTACTGATTAAGAGGGTTGTCATGGTTTCAAGAGCTTTGCTTGTCATTGTGATCTGCATATCAATTCAAAAAGATGAAGGCTTGTAAATTTAAGCAACCTTGAATGACATAAAGACTGCCAAACTGCCTCCAACATGCGAGGAGCAGTCGGAATAGCCATTTGTCTTCAGCTTGGCCAATTTTATTTAGATTTGATGGCGATATAAGTCTCAATCACGCCAATCCAGTGGAACCATAAATTATACCTTCACATCTAGTGCTAAAGATGAAATATTTAATGGAGATGAAAAGCCACTCCCCATTGTTAACTTGGCAGATATATAATGCTAATACTGTTAATTTATGCCCATTAATTCTCATGTGTGTTTTTCCATGCTACACATCAAGAGCGTTCTCGGAGCCAATGCGAACCCTGTCCCCGAGTATAAGGTGGCCGATGTCCAAAAATCCCGTTTCATCCTCCTTCACTACGGTGCATTCAAGGCCGGCTGGGATTGGCTGATCTTGTTGGCCACTTTCTACGTGGCCATCACGGTTCCCTATAACGTTTGCTTCACAGCTGTGGAAATACGAGAGGACGGCGGCTCGGCAGCGCGAAACCCACCGAGTGTCAGCGATATCTTGGTGGAGATACTTTTTATCATTGGTAAGCCCGTTTTAAGATGCTTCCCCTCTCTCTGCCAGTCTTTTAACTTTTAACTCTTTTAACTCCTATCATTCTCTATCCAATTTTATGAACCATACTTAAAAATGAGCACCTTTTTTTTCTGGTGGAAACATCTATGAATGGTGAATATAATATGAGCCTGAAATGATCAAGGATCCATATAGAAGTCACACAAAAGTATTTACAAAGGCCCAAATCCCATAAAAGTTTGCGTTAAACAGTCTGTGAGACAAATGATACCCACTCTCCTGACCTCTCGAAAAGTCCCTTCAGTCAAAAGCGGCTGTTAGTGTCCATGTGACTCGACATCTCCCATTGCAGCTGCACTAACCAGGTCACCCAGGCCTGTGTTTTGTTCCATTTGTACCAAAACATGAATACAGTTTGTGTTTAGGTAATCTGGGTCAGTCTGGAAGTGGAACTTGTAAGATCAGACTGCTTTAAAAGCCACCAGGAGCTCACATTAGTCACTCGTGTAGGCAGCTGTGTCATTTATCTCTTTTATACAGACTTTTTTGGAGGGAGCAACATTAAAACTGAGGAAACTAGTGCACAACTGCTGCCAGCAGCTGGTTAGCATAAACACTTTAAACAGGAAGAAACAGCAAGTTTTGCCCTGTTTAAAAGTTAAAGCGAAAAAAACAAACAAGTAAGACAGGGTTTTCTTTTTTCTTTTCTTTTTTTTGCCATTTGGCTTTGTTTAGAGCGGCAATGTCAAACTCAGTTTACATCGTAGGCCAAGTACAGCCCACTGTGGCAAGGCAAGTTTATTTATATAGCACAATTCAACAACAAGGTGATTCAAAGTGCTTTACAGAGACATTAAAAAACAAAAACAAATAAAAAGCATGATTTAAAATTGATTAAAAAAACAGTAGATAAAATCAGTAATTAAAATGTAAGTTTTGACGAAGATTTTAACAACACATCTCAGTTTTTCTGCATGATGGGCTTTAGATGACTTTAGAAAAGTGGGTTGATTCTGGCCCCTGAGCCTTATGTTTGACAACCCTGGTTTAGCAAACACAATACTTGTTTGATTTACAGGTACTGGTTGTGCTAGCTCAGTCCCTGTGGTTCTGCGGAGTAACTGGCTGCTGGCTTTAGCCTCATATTTATGCTACAGGCATGGCTGCAGTATCAAGTTTCTCATCTACTGCTCATAAAAAATGCAAGTAAAAGTTACCAAACTGACACAGTGTTGCTTTAGGTAAGAAAGTGACTGATTAATCACAAGAAGGAGAGTCAATTAGACTTTAAGGTTTTGGCACACTGCTAAAGCATTTCAGCCTACATTTGTGATGTCATTCTTTTTCTTTCTTGTTTTATCTGCGGTGAAGGTGGAGTTCCTTTTTTTGTTGCTAGCCAGTTCTATTTCAATAGAAGTTGGGTTGGTCTTGGTCATCCAACTGGGTCATCTCCAGATTTAATGATGCCTTTCGTGTGCTTCGTTCTAGATATCGTGTTGAACTTCCGAACAACTTACGTGAGCACGTCGGGTCAGGTGGTCTACGACGCCCGTTCTATATATATTCACTACGTCACGTCCTGGCTGTCTGTGGATCTGATTGCCGCCTTGCCCTTTGACCTGCTCTATGCCTTCAATATCAGTGTGGTGAGTCTGCAGCAATGACTTTTAGTTGGTTACACAAGGGTTGAAATAGAGGCATGGTGCATAAATCCTGCTTGCTTGACTGTTGCTCATGCTTTTGTGATCCTTTAGTTATGATTTTTATCCATTTTTGTGCACGTGACGTGAAGGTAGTGGCTCTAAGGGCCCCGCTGGCGGTCATAGACCTCATTCTTTTATCAGTAGCACTCTCCTGCTGCTCAACTCTTTCACTGCTCATTTAGTAAGGCAATTAAACTGAACATGCTCAGTGGTCACCGAGACGACAACGCCTGCACTTAAACTCACAGAAACCTGAACTGACAAGTGACTGACAACTTTTTGTTCCATATTTTGTTGAAACGTTGCTCTTCCTGTGAAAATTTGTTGCAAGAGTGGCTTCAAAAAGGAGGAAAGCTGAGAGGGTTAGCATCAACCAGAACTCATTATTAGGTAACTGGTAATTAAGTTGATAAATGAGTATGCTGAGGACAAATTACCGTTTGAGACAAGTAGATTAGCCAGATGATGCTCAGTGCAGATCCTGATAGCTGTTCATGCAGAAAACATTGCGACTGGCACATGAGGCTGCACTACACTTTTTACTTTGGTCTAATATTTATTTTGTTTTACTACTTTTTTATAGAGCATTTACAGCTCATGTCCCCATTGTGCTGTTTCTAATAAAGAGATATGTCTGTATTTTCAGGGGTTGCAAGTCCAAAAGGCTGTGGGACTCTAGATAAGGAGGACCAGACTTCTGGCACTTCTTTAAGGCTTCCTGGTTGAATCCTTAACCACTTGATGTTATAAACAGAAAATTAAAGTACTGATGTGACAAGTGGAGTGTATATACTGTATTTTTTCAGCTAAAATGCAGTTAAAATTTTATAATACAGATGGGCGATGACCCAAAAGATCGAAGAGTGTATGTCCTCCAAAAACCCCCCCAGAGATTTATTAAAGCAACGAAGTGGAATATTCTTACTCAGTCAAGTCAGTCACCTGATCTGAACCCTATTGAGCATGCATGTCACTTGTTGAAGACTAGACTTCAGACAGAAAGCCTCACAAACAAACAGCAACTGACAGCCGCTGCAGTGAAGACCTAGCATAGCATTAAAAAGGAGGAAAGCCAGCATCTGGTGATTTCCATGAGTTCAAGCCCTCAGGCTGTCATCGCATAGAAATGAAGACTTTATTTTCAGTTATTTAATTTGTCTGGTTACTTTTGAGCCCCTGAAATGATGGGATTGTGTTAGACTTTTATGCAATCCTAAATTAAAGCTGAAAGTCTGCACCTCAGCTGCATCTGAGTTGTTTCATTTATAATTCATTGTGGTAACGTACAGAACCAAAATTAGAAAAATGTGGTATTCAAACACCACTTTAGTGAAGTCCCAGAATAAAACTGAGGAGCTGGAAATCATAATAACAGGTGCCTGTTTAAAAAATTAACTTTTTTCAGATTTTTTTTGTGCAACACAACCATGCAACTAAAGACAGATCTGTACAGTGTGTGATTAGCATGACACTGAGTTGGGGTATTTTGGTTTGTTTTCTAATCATTTATTTTTTAGATTACCATCATCATATTTTTGTAACTCCCCCCCCCCCCTGTGATTAAAACAGGAGCAAAGCAGAGCAATCACACACCTGTTTCTTCTTTGCCGATTCTTAATCACATCCAGGTTTCTGGAATTAATTCTTGTCTCTGTGTGGTGTAATCCATCTTGCATGTGTGGAAACCAGTGAACAGGCTACTAATTGGACACAGAAATGAGCAAGGAATTGCACAGAATGAGAAAAATCAATATCGTGAGCATGTTTGAGGAGGTAAGAGGGAGCATCAGGACTGTTTTCACTAAAGTATGATAACATCAGTGACTTCCTCTGCCTGCTACAACTGAATTTGAACCAGCTCTGAATTTATTTTCTTGGGCTATTTTAATTCCGTCTGTGTTGCAAGGATACTGAGACATGTTTTTGCTGTTTGTCTGTGCTGTAAATAGGTTTGTGCACCAGGTCCCTCAGTAACATAGCTCACTATCAAGGTGACTGATTAAGACTGTCAGTGTCCACCAGTACTTCTAATTACAAACCTTCCCCAGCTCCAGATGTGAAAAAGATTAAACCTGACTATTTCTAATTCAAGTCACGGTAAATGTTCTACCCTACCTATCTGAGAGTAACTAATCCCATCCTAATGAGCTCTACTTGTCATATTTCCCGTTACAAGTTTTCGCCTTCCCTTCTGTCTCTGACTCCCAGAACTTCGGCGTTCACATGCTGAAGACGGTGCGCCTGCTACGCCTTTTACGCCTCCTGCAGAAGCTGGATCGTTACTCCCAGTACAGCGCTGTGGTCCTCACGCTGCTCATGTCCACCTTTGCACTGCTGGCCCACTGGATGGCCTGCGTGTGGTACTTCATTGGGCGCAGCGAGATCGAAAGTAATAGCCTCACCTCTTGGGATATAGGTTCGTGTCTGTGTGTCTGTATTGTGGTTTCATTTAAAGATTTACGGGGATTCATTTGATGGGGGAGCAAAAGAGCAAAGAGACAGGGAGACAGACCCAATCAAAGATTGTGCGTGTCATTTTAAATGCTCCGAAGCAAAGCATGAAGATACTCTTCTACGTGCAGCTTGTATGTGTGTCCTTTCACTGCGAAAACACTTCTAATTATGGTGATCTGTTTCCCCTCCTACTGCGCTCACCGGTGCCAAACAACAACAATACTGCGAGGTGCATGTGGTGCTGGTGCTTATCCTGTTTGAGCGATTTAACGCAACAAAGCGCAATGAGACAAAAGAGTAGAGAGGGAGGACGATGGTGAGCAGCGGTTAAAGATATATGGTTTTCTCTGATTTGTAGATGCACGTGGATGTAAATGTACACGTGGGGTGGGCTAAGGTGGAGAAGTGGGTCAGCCGTTTATCATAGGGTTGGTAATTGAGCTTGCACAAATTGCTTCCAATGAGCAGGCTTGTTCTCCACTAGTCAGGCTTAATGAGAGTTGTGCACACGAGGTTTAAAAGCTCTCTTACCAGTTTATTTATGTAACACTACACAAGTCAGCTCCGGGTTTACAGACAAAAAGCTGTGTTTTACTCTTGAAATTACAATATTCTGATAGAGACTCAGCAGGAAAGAAGACAAGGGAGCAGACAATAATGCACAAAAGTCTCTGTATTTTGCGTCCATGGAGACGGACGTTATGTGTTTTGTTTAAATTGGTCTTGAGCAATAGTTCTCCAGGGTTTCTGAAGGTCTTTCAAAGTCTTATTTGGCTGCTTTGTACAGTCCTTGTACTCATCCATCTTCTGATGGATAGGGATGATGTTGTGTCTACACATGACAGACAACTTAGCAAAGAACACATTTTAAATTGTATCTTTGGCTACTAAAGAACAGCCTGTTCCAGATCTAGTCATAGGTTTTTGTCCATTTTTGCATCTGTTTTCTGTTTTGTGAAATGAATATATGACTAGATAATAGTTGAACTTTTTTAAGCATTATAAGAGTATGTTATATCGGTATTGTGCGCCACTAGGATGCCTAATCATTTTAAAGCTATTTAGGGTTCAAGGAATGACCTCTGCTTATATAAGTGATGCCCGTTACTGTGGTTGATTAAGTAGTAGTGTGAAGCAAATATGAGAAGTCCCTTGTGATGTAAGTAATTTCTAAGAGACTTTGACTTCCTGTCAAAATGTTAAAACAGCCACAAGCTGACAGATAATGAGACTTATTATTTGCACTGTGCATAAATACAATCTGACATTAAAATGCTTGCATGCTGTGTCAGACGTGTACTCCCAAATGCACATACACCAAAGCTGAAGGAATGACTCTACCCTTCCAGGCTTGTTACCGCCGCTAATGAAGCCTTCTAGTAAAGGTCATCAAACAAACACGGTTGCACTCTCATTAAACTGACAAACTCTTCTGGACTGTCCTACTTCCCCCACCAGGCTGGCTCCATGAACTGGCCAAACGCTTGGGAACGCCATACTTTATGGCACCGCTGACCTCCCTGCTGGGAGTCTCTGAATCGCCTCAAGACACTGTGACAGCAGGACTAAGCAATTACAGCCAGTGGAACGGCTCTAGTTTGGAGCCACTGAACGGGGCGAGCGTGTTGGATTCAGGCCAGTGGAATGGCAGCAAGACCAGAGTGAGGGCACCGAATGGCTCAGGGATGACAGTGAGCGGCGGACCGTCTGTCAGGAGCTCCTACGTGACATCACTCTACTTTGCCCTGAGCAGTCTGACCAGTGTGGGCTTTGGCAACGTTTCGGCCAACACGGACTCTGAGAAGATCTTCTCCATCTGCACCATGCTGATCGGAGGTGGGCAAAACCTCAACATCAAAATCAGATGTTCTTAACCCTTTACAGCCTGAGCCATACAAAATATCT
>NW_005187677.1:537315-551798 GCF_000239375.1 Pundamilia nyererei | reverse complement strand
GTTTTTGGTAACGTGACCGCCATCATCCAGAGGATGTACTCACGTCGCTCCCTCTACCACACCCGCACCAAGGACCTGAAGGACTTTATTCGTGTGCACAGGTTACCAAAGGTGCTGGAGCAACGCATGATGGAGTGTTTCCAGACAACCTGGTCTGTCAACAACGGTATTGATGTCAGTGAGGTAGGAAGGATGACATTTGGTCTTGATAGTGCAGGAATCTAAGATAGATCTCAGGTACTGCTGCCCTGAGGCAAAAGTAAAACTCATAGGAGTGTTTGTGCATCCAATTCAGTGAATTCTAGATGGAAACAAATGTGAGACTGATCCTTTAACGTTCTCAAACGGACATGTGGCCTCTGTAGCATGGATTAGCCACAATGGGATAAAGTGGACTGAAAGTGCAGATGAGGTGACTTGTCCTCCAGGCAGACTAGAAAATAAATAAATATATATAAAAAAAAAACACGGCTCCCAGTCATTGAGAGGATTTGGTTTTTGTTTGGTTTCTCTCACGCTGGAGCAGCCATCTTAATTTAACGGATTAATGGCCTCACAGACTCTAAACTCACTCCTGGTGTGTTTTGCCACCAGTTGGTTTTAAATCTAGATAATCCTGTCTTTTTTTTTTAAGAAATAACATCATGGAGGACAGACGCTCTTACTTTGACATGACTACCAGCAACTTTCCTTCTTGCAAAGTTTTCCCCTTTTCCACATTACACTAGGCCTTTCCCTTTAGAAACCAGCGAGATCGTGCGAGTGAGTAAATATGCAAAAACATTTTAAGCCTTTAAACCTCTTGCTGAACATGCATGTATCAGCTGCTTGTGACTATGTGGGAAGGTGAAAAGGTTTTATTTTGGCTGTTACCTTCACCTTCCCACACATTACATTCAGAGGATGGTAGAGAAAGTTGAGAAGCCTCTAACAGCAGCAGAAGTTGAGGCAGAGATTGAGCCATGTTCTCGTTCTGTCTTCAGCTGCTGAAGGACTTCCCGGATGAGCTCAGAGCCGACATCGCGATGCACTTGAATAAAGAGCTGCTGCAGCTGCCGCTCTTTGAATCAGCCAGCAGGGGGTGTCTGCGCTCCCTCTCCCTGATCATCAAGACCTCCTTTTGCGCTCCGGGGGAGTTCCTCATCCGCCAGGGTGACGCGCTCCAGGCTATCTACTTTGTATGCTCCGGCTCCATGGAAGTCCTGAAGGACAACACTGTGCTGGCCATTTTAGGTAAAGAAAAACAAAATCAGCTCATTTTGACTACAAACCCAAACAGTTCAATCATAAATTACGTTTCCTTATTTTCTGTCATATATACACTGTTACTATGAGAGACGCTCGTATTAAACATGACCAAAATTTTAAACCATGAGGTCGGTGTCCACACAAGTTATCCCTGTGACCCAAAAGCTTACGTTTATACCCTTGGCTCTGTCTTAAGTCATAGAGAAGGGTGATTTTTAATATGGTCACCTCAAGCATACAGCCCAGTCTGCCCACCTGCTGTTCAGACCCCCTGTTTGTGAGAGACTAAAGGAGTACTGACAGTTCTTTATGTAGTACACCCATTCCCAAAGTCAAAAAGTCTGCAAGACCCTTAAGAACCAGGCAATCCAATGGGGCCACCCAATAATCAAACTCTTATCAAAATACTAATCTGATCAAAAAGTGATGTATTTCCTTGAAATGTCTGCAAGAAAGAACATAAATGGCACAGGCGATTGGCAATAAACAGCTAATGCTACCCAGTCATATGCAAAGTCTTTAATGTCCAAGAGTCCAAGAATGAAAGTATAGAGTTAAATATAGGCATAAGAGGCCATTTAGCCATTTAGATAAACCGTGTTGGATCAAGGACACATCTAAAACCTGCAGGACACCAGCCCTCGACACCTGTGCTCTAGACCATAGAAGCTCTCCTTGATTTTGGCAGGAAACAGGCTTAAAAACCAGCATTTATCTGAGAGTGCACGAGGATGGAGCTAAAGAGGCCTACAGTCATTTCTTTGTATGATTAATAGAGTTCAGTGAGCTTCAGAGGAAAAGAGCGCTGTCATTATTGCCTTCGTTGAGTGCCAGATAGCCGTCGTGGGAGGTTTGCTCTCGAGTCGAGTCATCGAAACCTCTTTCCGCTCTTCATTCGTGGCCATTACCGTTGCACGGTCTCTCTTTGTGCTGCAGTGAGAATTGGAAATTGAGTGAAATGTTTGCACAGAAAGATGACCCAAAGGTGATCCAGGTGAAACTAACAGTTTAGTTGCAGAAGCTTACGTCAGCTGTTAGTTAAACAGTGGCGGCACTTTGCCAGCTCCGGTATGACATTTGTGCACAAGCACAAATGTAGGGTTGCCCCTATGAAGTAATAATATTTCAAAATGCTGGAAAAATTATTTCTAGAGTTGTGATGGTGGCATATAAGGTTGCTTTTAAAACACACGGGAAATCAATGACAGGAAGACAAAATAGAAGATAAGGAATCTTCCTTTTTAATCTCATCTGCTTGCAAGCAAATATGTTTTGTCTGGTCTCAGTGCTGTGTGCAAAGATGGAAAAAGGCTGTTTAACACTAAGGTCGTTATTAGGTTTTCAAGATTTAATAGCCGGCTTTTATGGAGACGAACATAATTAAGAAGAGCGGCCCAGAGCTTATAAAACTGCAGTCATATTAAACCGTCCCTGTGGGCAACAATAAACACCCCATCAGATGGAAGATGGAGTGTGACCCAGGGATTGATGAGACCGTTTGGGAGCACCCATAACCCCTAAAGCAAACCTATAAACAACATTAATGTGTGAATTAATGAATTATTCATTTCTCCACTTAGCTGTGGTGGAACAAGTTGTAGACATGTTGGCATGCTGTCAGACACTTTGCACTATACGTAAACAGTGTCAGACATCCAGCTGTTGCGGAGCGAGACTCGTCCTATCCCGCAAGTATTTTATTGAGGTGAGGGCTGTTTGTCAGAAAGAAAAAAAGAGGCTAAAAAGCTCTGGGATATGGGAGATAATCTGTGGGTTCAGGATGTTTGAGCCAATTTCAATGCAAAAAAGAAGCACAGAGACAGCAGCTTCACTTGAGAGCGGGGAATGGCTAACAACCTCAAACCACCACTGAGAATATTCCTGCAGTTTCACCTTTAAATTGCACCGCAAGCAGCTTGTTAAACAGCTGAAATCACCAACCTGGGTCAATGTCATACCGCCACAATAAGAGCCTCTCCAGGGTCTTGTCCTACAACACGTACATCGACACGCTTTCCATTCCGACGTGGATAAAACAGAATACAGAATCATAAACACACTCGCAAACAGCACTGGAATCAGTTCAGGTCCACATGAAGTGGAGGTAGCAAATTAGCAACAATGTTTTTCATTTTAATGAGCTAACTGGTGTAAATAATAAAGTGACTGCTGCCTACAGAGGAGAGACAGCAAACTCGTTAGTATGTCTGACCTGCATGTGTTATTGGGTGCACACATGCAGGCCTAAAAGCATGCATTTCTTGCTTTCTTATACATATAGAGGTGAGCAAACAGTGCTTTTTTTCTTATCACAGTATTCCTGTCTGCTCTTTCTCTCACACACACATGCGCACAAATTGGTATGGCATTGCCACTTTGGATTTACAGCTCAGGAGACGACAGTGTGGTAAAGCAGAAGAAGGAAATGCTGACCTTCTATTCCAATTCATAGCTGTTTATTTGTACTTCACAGTCTAACAATACATGTCACCTTGTCATGGTCTGTGAGTCTTGTTGTAGGTGTTCTAAGGTTTTCCTTATTTCTATAAATATTGTATTTTTTTTCTTATTTTTGCCTGTCCCGTTTGGTTCTTTTGCCATCAGAATTATTGTCTAAAGGCGAAGAAAGATGCCCAATTTACTTTACCAAACTGACCATCCCAGCCTTGCCGTAATGATCTATTTGATTCACCTTTTATTGTTATTTTATTTATTTTCACTTGCTAGATACAGGACAGACTTGAATGAGGAAAAGAAAAGGGAGAAAGGAAGAGGGGGAAAAAACAAAAACCAACTAAATGAGCAGACAAAAAAATACATATATCAATCATCTGGATCACCTGTTGAGAAAGAAAAAAGAAAACAAGCAGAAGAAAACAAGAGCAATACAATAAACAACATCACGATGATATATGGGAATATAACAGCAAATACTAAATATTAACCATTATTGTGCAGCACGTTATATCGACAGCGCACTGTGTCTATAAATATTGGAAAGGCTTCTGTGATTTTATGGTTGTTTCTTTGTTCATAGTTTTCTGAGGCATATCTTGATTTCTGTGCATTTCCACGATTATTCTGGTATTATGAGTTTCTTGGTGTTTTAGAACTCGAGTTTCTATCAGTTTTCTAAAGTCATATATTGGATTCGTTATTTATTTAGGCTAGCTTTCCTAGTTACTTCCTGTTTTATTTTGGTAGTCTTTTGTCCCTTGTAATTTGTCCCTAGTTTTGCTTCACTTGACAAATTTTCATTAATTAGTTTAAGCTGTACCTTGTCTCGCCAGCTGTCTCTCATCCTCCTGATAAGCTATCAGGCTATCTCTCTGTGTCTGCATTTGGGTTCTTATCTTGAAATACGTGGCGCATGCTCTCACCTCAGAGTTTATTTCCAGTGGAGCACTTTGTCAGCACTGCCAGCATGTGCTGCTTGTAGCATGGCAAATGCTTGCATATTAGTATTTTGGGGAATGGTCCACAATAAATCAGCTAAATACATTTAGAGAATCAAAGGAAAACGGTGGTTGTAGGGCAAAATGTATATTTGCATTTGATGTTATGTATGATAACATCAGAATGTTGATATTGACTCTTCAGTGTGCAAGCTAGTTTATTAAGCTAGTTTTAATTATTTAGTTTTATTTGGTAGTTTAGTTCAGTAGTTTCCAGCCTAGGGATTTAGGCCCTCTCCTGGGAACCATAACATAGATAAACAGATGTGAACATACTGTGATATTACCCAACGGGTTGTCTTGATATGGCCATACTGCCATACTTGTCAGTACAGCCAGATGTGACTAGTTAGTTTGGTTAGAAAGTTTTATCTACTGTTTTAACTGATGCCCACTGATTGGTGCGAACACAGACATAAAGTAATACTAGAATTTCACTCATCTGAGTACAGATTTTTTTTTCTTAGTAACAATAAAACATATCTGAAGTCGAGCTTTTCTTTTGCTAAAATACATTTTCCACAGTATGACATGAAACAGTAGGTAAACACAGGTGAAACTAGTCACAAAAAGCTCACATCCAAAAAGAGCTGAACCACTAGACATTAGTATGTTTACTTTGCATTTAATGCTCTGGTAACGAGGCCCAAGAGCAAACTGACTTTTGTGAAGTGTTAAAATTTAACTACTAGCTTCCCAGCTACCATAGCAAGCTAGCTATGCTAGCAAGTTAGATGCATGAGTCCCAAGCCAAGTGCATTCAACTCAGTCACATCACAGCCAGGAGCTGTACTCACCAGGCTGCTGTGGTAGTTTAGTTAACTGATGTTAAATGTCAAAAGAAGTAATGTGATGCTGGTGGAAGCTGTGTTGGTCAAGTGTTTCTCCCCCACAGTTAAGGCTTGACTAGAAGCAGTTACTTATTTTGCATTACTTTTTATTGTTATTTAATCCCCTCAGCACTGACTTGACTTACTTTCTTTCTTTCTTTCTTTCTTTCTTTCTTTCTTTCTTTCTTTCTTTCTTTCTTTCTTTCTTTCTTTCTTTCTTTCTTTCTCCCAGAAGGATCCTCTCCATTTTCACTTAGTGGCTTTCATTCTTTTGTTTCATTGTTTAAACAGAAGTATGTAGGCTACTTGCAAAAGAAATAAATGAAGTAAGTTTGGGCCAGTAGGATGGTCAGGTCTCTCCCAGTGTTATTACAAACCTTTTACATTGCCACTGCTGTAGTTTAAAGTATTTTTAAGTCACCATTTTTTGACAACAGAAGTCTAAACCATAGCTCGGTTTTTTGATCATCTTATTAAAAAAACAAAAAAACAAAAAAAAACAGATGCCAGATGTGATAAGGAGTCCTCTATCAAGTGCCGGGCTACTTCTTAACACCTCACACACACTGTTTACTATCTATTGTGTCTCTGCTTTCCAGGTCGCGGTGACTTGATTGGCTCTGACTGTCTGACACAGGAGGAAGTTATAAAGACCAACGCCTGTGTGAAAGCATTAACCTACTGTGATCTGCAGTACATCAGCCTCAAAGGGCTGCGTGAGGTGCTCTGCCTCTATCCTGATTACGCTCAGAAGTTCATCACGGAAATCCGGAACGATCTGACGTACAATCTACGAGAAGGGCACAACACTGAGGTACAACAACTGCCAAACATCACTACATTACCTTTGTTGTAGCAATTTTACCACATTAATTTTAGTTTCAGGCTAAACATTATTTTTGAAGCAACACACATTATAAATCCAGTGGTGATATTTTATCAGTGATGTTCAATGCAATAAGAGGAAGAACAAATAAACCCAAGGTGCCAGCAGTGACTGCTGGTTGGTAGAAGGAGGTAAAGCACTTGGATTGTTCTCCACAGCCACATATCCTATCAACATGTTTACAGCCAGATGGGATGTATAATCCCTCCATTATGCTCTGGGTTGATTTAAGGGACAGAGCAGATGCCACCCCAAAAAAACACCCTTCCACTGGAGAGCCATTATGAATGTTATGGGTCCTTCTTACCCTAGCTTTAAGATTTTTTTTTTCTTTTAAATGTGGACCCCAATGCAATGTGAAATAGGCAGAAGAAAAAGCAACAAGCCAGAAACACGAAGCCCTGAAATCCTAAACGGCAAAAATGTGAATAAGGAAGAAAGTGAGAGGAACACTGAGAACGAGCAGAGGTGACCAAGAAGATGGAAAAACAGGGTACAGGGAGGAAGCAGGAAAATTAAACACAGAACAAAAGGCAAAAGAAATGAAGGTGGCGGAAAAAATCATAAACGTTGAGGGGAAAAGGCAAAGGCAGGAAGTAAAGAGGCGCAGAAGGAAACGCAAATGCCAAAATAAAATATCACTAAAAACTGAACAATTACTTAACAAAAACATCCAAAGTCATAGTCACTCCACATAACTTATGTGCAGAACTACGGCTATGTCATTACCTGCATTAGTAAAAGCGTCACCAATTCACCTGTGACATGTGTTCCCTAACCAAGCTTATTTTGCTTCACAAAGGGCGAAAACTCATTTCCACTGATATCAATACACACCTCCTCTAATTGGCTAAAAAAGAAAAAAGATTAAAGTACCCCTAATCACGAACCAAATTCTAGTTATTTCAATTAGTTTCCATTGCCTTGATCAAGTGTAAAACCTGACTCATGCTAATAATACATTTTAAATGTAACAGCCACGGAAGTAGTTTGTCTGTGTCTTAGTCTCAGTTGTGCAATGATCTCCTCCACCCATTTTTTTTCTTTTTACGCCACGGCGATGGCTTTGCACTTGAAAAGGATTAGCCATCTGGACCGGGACTGAGGAGGAACCCGCGACTTCTGCTTGAGACGCAGCCAGCGGATAAAGACACGATCTAAACACGAGGATTCACATGCCAGGGATTTACAGATGGATCTCAGCTGTAGCATGCACATGAAAAACCAGCTTACACTAGAAATAAGTCACATTTTTACTGTGAGTAAGCTTGCTAATGAACACAGAGGCAAGAGAAACCATCAAGGGGGCAAAGACAGTCAAACATAAGGCCCAGGGGCCATAATTAGCCCTCCAAAGTCTCCAATCTGGTCCCCTGGAAAAACGTAAAGAATGGCATGAATTTTAGACTTTTAACTGTATTTTAATACTTTTTTACAGCTTTTCCTACTGATAAAGACCTCACCCATGACCATTCAGTCTGTACCACAGTAAATAAGTAATAGATAAACAATTAGATGATAGAAAGTTGCAGTTTTTTCACTATCTACTGTAAAAATGGATGATTTTTACAGTGGGTTCACCAGTGGGCTGTAATGTTACAGTTTTACAATTTAAGTCCAAAGTCATGTAAACTGGGCTCTGTGTGGTCCACAATGTAAAATGAGTTTGACATTCATATAGTATAACAAAAAAAGACAGAAAAATATGTAAATAAAACCTAAATGACTTGTTTTTTTTGTTGTTGTATAAAAACATCACTGCTGTTAGAAATCCTAACCTTGTCCCATTTTTAAGTGTAAACGGTATATGGCCTGTATTTGTATAGCGCTTTACTAGTCCCTAAGGACCCCAAAGCGCTTTACACATCCAGTCATCCACCCATTCACACACACATTCACACATGATGTTTAAATGTTGCTCAGCTGGTACTTAAGGGGCTCAAAATGTGTCAAAAGATATCCTCCACACCATTACAGAACCAACAGGGGGATCTATTAAAAGATATGATGGAGCTATGCTTTTGTGTTGCGTACCCAGAAATGCAGACTCGCCAGACTGGAAAATGTTTTTCCTGTCTTCTGTTTTCCAGTTGTGGTGATCCTTTGTGAAATGTAGTGTCAGTTTCCTGTTCTCAAATGAAAGAAGTAAAACCACTCAGATAGTTTCTCTCTTTTTTAAGATTGTTCTCTGGAAACCCTAGAGATGCTTGTTTGGGCAGATTCATGCTCCAAGTCACTTAAATCACCTTTCTTCCCCATTCTAAATGCGCTGACTTGCTGTCATGTGATTGGCTGATTAGGTATTTGCATTAACAGGCAGTTTCGAATCAAGATGGCTGCAGATCCAGCATGAAAGGATAAGAATGAATCTCAAACTCACTGCACCAAACTTGTCAGCATCTTACAGTCACAAACCCACATATGGAGTTTATATATATGCACGTGCAGCGAAAGCAGCGGTGCATCCTTAAGTGGGCGCAGCGTGGGACTAAAAATAGTGCTGTCAGATGTGTGTGGGAGGGGCAGGGTCATCCCCAGATGGATAAAAATAGAGCGATATCCAGATGGAGACGAGACGAGGAAAACATCAGGATGAAGGGGAAGCTGCAGGGGAAGAAGGAGGAAGAACCTTGCTGATATTTGCATTCACGTGCCAACACACAAAGAAATGCACACGCACAGTCATATTTCCATCACTTACAGAAGACAATTACTTTCATTCATTTCCTGGAGGCTCAAACCAGACTTCACAGTGATGTGATTGTGTCAACACATTTATGCCCTCATTGCAAACACAATGCAGACTAACATAACACAACATATTTGCACTTGCTAAAAGATGTAGAAACTCACACACACAACATGTTACTGGTCACACTCCAGCCCAGTGCTCATACATACAGCGTTTTCCACACCTGCAAACCCAACACTAATAACTTCCCGGTGGCCCTTTTGTGGCACGCTGCATATCAAGACTGCACGTGCTGCTCACATACTACACACAGACCCACACACACTGAAACTCCAAACAGTCCCTTCTCCGCTTAGTTCCCTCCAGGCAAACCTCTGCTAAAATTAAACCTCTGTGATCTAAAAATACCAAGCAGGCACGTGAGCCCAAGACTGGATGAAGAAGACAACAAGCAGAGGAGAGAGGAGGGGAAGGGTGGTGGTGGTGGTGGTGACAGGGGGAAACAAAAATTGAGGACAAGGGAGAATAGAGGGAAAAGAGAAAATGGGGTTGCATGCCAGCTTTTTTAATCAGCTTTTGAACTGGAGCATGTGAGAATGCATAAATGCAAAAAGAGAAAAGGCGCAGGAGATATAACCAACAATGCATCTACCGCCTACAACACGCTGAGTGCAGGAATTAAACTCTCTGTTTAGTTCAGTTGGTTCACCTCACACAGACTGACTGTCAGCGACTGGAGCGTTTGCTTTGAATGAGAATGCTTCTTTGCAGGGCTGCTCATAAAATGAATGGAGATGAGAGCCGATGCAGCTGTTGTGAATGGCGAGTCTTCACTCTGATCAGTGCTTTGAGTAACTCAGCAGCTCCCCCTACTGATCAGCGAGTGACATGACACCATTCCTGATTTCTCTCAAAAAGCTTTTCAGATTTTTTTGTGTTTTCACTTTAAAGACTAAAAAAGGTAATCTGCAGGGAAAAAAAAGAATAATATTTCAGTATTTATTTCAGTCTTGCTGAAAATTGATGATGTTTTCTAACCTCCTATCTTAACTTCTGCCCCATCAGGGAGACTGTGAGAGTAATGGAGGAATCATGAAAAAGCTTCCTTCCATTAAGGAAGATGAGGAGGGCTCAGGGTCCGAGGGCGAACGCTCCCCTCTGCCCAAGATGTCATCCCTTGGCAGGCTGGGCCGCGGCCTGCGTTCCCCCCTCCGCTCCCCTCTTCGCTCCCCGCTTCTGCCGCCGAGGCCCTTCCGGCCAGCAAGTGATCCCGTCCGGCCCTCCAGCCTGCAGATCCCTGTTGTGAGCTTCAGCTGCCTGCAGCCAGACCTCAGCCCTCGGTAGGGAGCCATTCACGGATTTATTGACTCGGTACTTAGCATTAGATTCGCCTGGAGGAGTTCATTCACTGGTAAATAATCCTCAGTGGGAATTTGGCCTGAATTGCTTGTCACTTGTGACATTATTCATAAACACAAACCATCCACAGGCTAATTTGCATGGAGTCCCTAGAGAGGTGGCAGCAGACTCTGGGCTTGGGGAATCAATTTATTTTGGCTCAGCTGTGTGAGGGCGCAGACGAGCATAAATTGTGCCACTGTGTCAGTTTTACAAAAAAAAAACATGTAGGGAAAAGCAGGATTACAGTTGTATTTTTTAAAAAAAGAAAAAAAAGTCACCTACCTTTAATGATTGGTTTTAGTAAACTGGGCACAACCAGTAAAGCAGCACAGACACCCACACTGTCTCTACCTTTTCTTCATCTAATGCCTTATACCCAAATGCCAGCACTGGGTCACATGGCTTTTTAATCACGTTTCATTCAAAAAAAAAATGGCACAGTTAGATTTCTTCAATAAAGTTGAGTTCAAAGCACACAAACATATGAATTACTGTCTTGTTTAATGAAACTGTTAAAATTGTTTAAAAACACATTTTTTTTCTAATGTTCACCAAAGTTGGTAAAAATAGTCTTAAATCCATTTTCTACTTCGTATCCATGTCTGGATTAGTCAGCAGGCTAAGCTGAGAAACCCAGACCTTCCTCTCCTACCTCCTACAGCTCTTCAGGGTGGATACAAAGGTATTGCCATGCTGGCTGACAGGCAGATCACAGACATGCTCTGGCATATCAGAAGTGTGCACCCGGTCTCCCAGTAGGACGTTGTTCCATGAATTGCTATCTTTCCATGGTGTTTGCTTGCCCATGTTGGGATAGCAACCATTCAGCCTGAGAAGTTTGGCCCTTTATTCGGGACAAATTGGTCCTATGTGAGGGTCCAGATTAAGAGAGATTCAGAAAACCCCTTAGATGCTGACAAGATCAAGGGAATAGTTCACCCTGACCAAGACATAATCACTGGAGCTTCATCCTGGAGCCAGGCCCTGGGTAGGGGCTCGAGAACAAGCACCATTTGGTTGGGCCTTTGCTCATTCTCGAGCCCAGCCAGGCCTAGCATAAATGAGGTCTACCACTCGGAGAACGCACCATAGGGGTTCAATGCACTTTGGCTTGAGCAGCAGTCAGGCACCCTGTCGGCCTTGCTTACCAATCTTAAAATCAAGCCTTTCAAAGGTTATCTTATAGATATTTTTTTCAACAGTGTTTGTCCATTAAAGACAAACCACCGGTAAAGCTGCCGAACAGGAAGTGAAGTTGTAATTTAGCAACTTTTGATCGACTGAAACTTGTTAAACATGGTAAATACACTTTCAACCATTTTCAGGGAACATACAAGGGAGTGATGTACAAACACAACAAGCGTTCAGTTGTTTTAAGAACAATTTCAACATTTTTTTGTAAGTTTTTCCAAACGGCCAACACAGTACAAGAAGCTAAAAAGCTATTAGGCATACCTCACATCTCAAATGATGTTCATCATTCTATAAACTTCAAAACATATTCACTAGTTTCTGTGTGTTAAACCCTTTTTGCACACATGCAGTTGTGGTCAGAAGTTTGCATGAACAGCATGATAATTTAAGGCTTTTAATGAATTCTTTGAACCTTTCCTTTTTCCTGGGTGGAATGATTGTGCAGCATACATCTTTAATGACTTTAAAAACAAGAATTCGGTGCATGAGCTTGGATTTATTTGGGGTTTTCTCCAATGCAAACAGGGCCAAAAGTATGCATACAGCCTCATATATATTAATACATTCCATACTAACAATTTGGTTGAAAGCTTGTTGATGGTAGGCATCAATCTTCAATACGGATAAGTTCGGGCCATTGGCAAGGCTTGATTATCCTGCTTTATCCACTTAAAATTTGATAAATCATTCACTGCAACATATCCTCCTGTGTTCCTTCAGAAAGCACACATGTTATACAGGTCAAAGAATTCACCTTTAATCATGTGAAAAAAAAGCCACATGAATTAGATCCCTATAAATTGGGCCATTTATTTACAGATGATGGTGGATGATGGGCCAGTGAGAATGAGGAAGGAAGGTCTGCTGGTAGAAGATGTGCGCCTCCCCCTGAGCCTGGTTCTGTTGGAGGTTTCTTCCTGTTAAAAGGGAGTTTTTCCTTCCAACTGTTGCCATAATGCTTGCTCACAGGGGCTCATATGATTGTTGGGGTTTCTCTGTTGTATTATTGTAGGGTCTACCTTGCAATATTAAGTGACTTGAGGTGACTGTTGCTGTGATTTGGAACTGTATAAATAATTAAATTGAAATTGAAATTGAAAGAAGTAAAGAAAATGAGGAAGGTGGACAAACAGTGCATCTACACTTTAAGTGCCTTCACTGTTCCATGGACTGTCCACACTTTCTGTCAAGAAAATAGAAGACGACAAAAGCAGTGAAAAGTACATTATCATGTGTTAAGATGTTGGTTTCCGTCAGTCTGCTCGGGTCTTGCTTGGTTCTATAACCACCCCACATTCACAAATCTTTTTTGCCCTGACCCTCACATGCTTTGCACCTCACTGCAGAGTAGTGGAATTTTTCTCATCATAGCAGCGGAAGATTTCTGACAGAAATCCCTCAATAGAAAACCTCTTAATTTCCATGAAAGAGGCCGATAGGGATGCTTCCATAGAGGATATTCAAGGCTGGATTAGACACACCAGGGCATATTTCCCATGCTGCCTGGTGAGGGAATAAAATCCTTTGTGATGTTGATGAAATTTTGTGGTTGGATCCCGACCACAGAAAGGATGGTGGGGTACCCCAGCTGTCATTAGAGCCACAGTACATACTTGCATTTGTTCATTTTCTGCATCTAAGCATTTCCTTTCAAAATGTTTCTGTCTTCATTTCATATGGGCTTCTTAAAATAAGGGGTTGAAAAATTTCCCCCCTCTCTTTTGTCAGTGACGCTACGGTGGTGTTGTATATTACTGCTTTAAAAGTCGTTTGTGTGTAGCTAAAGTGATGTTACAAGTTTTAAATGTATGCAGATTCTCAAAATGCTTTTTTTTCAGAAGATTTCTTTTTTTATATCGAAGAGGAAAAAGTCTAGTCTGTGTTTTATATAAAGGCAGAGTCTCAGAGTGGTTTCAGAAATGGCTTTCATAAAGTAGAGACTTATCCAAGAACGAAATCACACAATCTCTCTGTGCGTGCTCTTGTTTTTTGGAGGAATTCTCTATGTTTTGGCATATATACTCTACCTAACATTACTGTCCAACTGAGGCGGGATTCAATTCTTGCCTTTAATACATCCTATTACAAGCACGCAGCTCTCTTCACGGGTCTGCACTGCAGAGCAATATGACTGGTGGACGTAGCAAAGAGAATAGTTCTTATATGAAACTGCTCCCAACAAAGTTGGCATATTTTATTTTGAATAAGTGGGTCATGATTTCTGAAATGAGATGCTGCTGCTGATTTTTTTTTCCAGTCATCCTTTTTCATCCTTTCAATTCCAGCCAAGCGCTTTTTAGTTTAATTATATTCAAGAGAAGGCAGACATTTCTACAGCCAATATCTTCAAAATTGGGAAACTCACCAAAATGAGATGAATAAATAACACCACATGCTTAGAGGAAGAACATGGTAATTGGATTTGGGGACTGAAGTGTCTGGTAATACTATGGGAAGTCCCAAAGCTGAGATGTGTCATGTCCAATGTAACTTCACCGAATTACTTCAAAGGATGTTTTGTTTTTTTAAATCTTCACCAGAATGGGCGCTGTTAATCTTTCGACTATGTCTCACAAAAAGCTGGCAGATGGATTTTAGGTTTTTATAGAAAGGACGAAGATGTTGAACAGGAAGTAAGATCATGTCTAAGCAACTGTCGCAAACTTGTCGAGGAGGAGGTTATGTTTTTGGTAGCATTTGAATGTCTTTCTGTTTGTAACCGTGATAGCTGGAAAGCTTTTGAATGAATTCTGATGAAACTTTGTAGGGGTGTAGAG
>NW_005187677.1:528160-536920 GCF_000239375.1 Pundamilia nyererei | reverse complement strand
GTTTCACCTTACACCTCATTTTGCTAAAGATCCCACAATGTAACGCTACTTTCCTCCTACCTCGTGAGATAATAGGCACGCACACTAGCGTTATGCAATACTACATCTGTCGGTGGTGACTCATTAGCGTCCAAAAACTCAAAGTCCTAGCAGGAGTAAATAGCAGATGAGTGAATGAGGGAGCGCTTACAGTCACACACTCTGTGTATGATTGTGAGTGAGCAGGAGTGTGGATAGTAATTAGTACACAGGTGCGCAGCCTCTCTCCGTCATCTGCTCACACTGAGCACGACCTTTGACCCACTGACTGTTGACAGCTGGGCAGCGTTTCCAGAAACCCTCTTTATAACGATGAGTTCTTGAAGAGGCGTAGTGAGCCTTTGACATCTCTGTGAACTTTGCGGGGTTTGTAGAAAGCAGATGGAGGTCTGGGATCTGCAGGAGTCTAGCAGATAATAGATCTGAGATGCTTTCCTCTCAGAGCTGAAGCACTCTCAGAACAGACAGCAGTGTGGAGCGAGGATGCTTTGATCATTTTTGATGTACTGGGTTGTAAGTTTCCCATAAAAGAACTCAACTACAAAACTATAGACTTTAAATCGATGGCGCTTATTACATTTATACTTATTTTTGCATGCTGCCTACGGATTTTTGGTTTGTCATCCCGGTTCCACTCACTTTGAAATTCACTGAGCAAATGCACGCACCTCAGAGGACAGGGCACAGCTCGATCTTTTCTCATGCACCACTTTCATGCATATTTTAGATCTTAATAGGAAAATGATAACAACTTTTTATTGAGCAGGTTCGTGCCTCCCAGGCTAATGAATCTTGTCGACTACTCTACTCTGAAAAGAAAGTGTTTGCTGTTAAGAATATAAAATAACTGAAAGGTTTTGGGGAGTGCCTTAATCACACTCCTGGAAACTCTAAAGGAGTTCTTTGTGATATAATAAAAATATTTCTGGACTCAACGAATGATTTATTTTGTTGGAACTTGCTCATGTAAATTTACATTATGTATAATGTCAATTTACGTGAGGAAGGAGGGATCTCGTATGTTGTCTTAAACAAGTAAAAGTCATTTCCAGTATACCTGCCTGGATGTATAACTGCAGCTTTTAATGTGTCATTTTTTACCCAGTATTGCAGTTTGTTGGCAGAGTCTGCTGCCACCATGTGGTGTCTCTGTGTCATTAACCAGCAGGTTTTGATAGCTGAATTCTCACATTCAGATAAAATAGTTCCCCAAACTGCCCCCTTTTTTTTCTGGAGTCTCTTATTATGCTAACTGGCAATTATCTGTAAATTGTAAATCCAATTTTATTGTGTTATCTTGTTGTCTTGCGTGAAATGCACTCTCACCGCCTCCCCGTCTTCCCTCAGGTTTGTGGATGGGATCGAGACAGAAAACCAGAGCGGTTCAATTCCGAGATTTGATTTTTCTCCCAGTGCAACCCAGAGCTTTCTGCCCGGCCCGGATTCAGCCACCTCAGGTAAAGAGCAGGAAGAGCAGGTAAAAACTAATGCACAGTAATACTGAAGTTCTTTGATGGATAGAGCCTTTGTGAATATTATGTTGCTACTGAACAACATTCGTTTATATGGTGGATGTTTTTGTTATTGTGTCCAGCTCAGTGGGTATCAAACTTCTGAAGGCCACATTTTTACATCATCCTTCATACCAGCTTCCAAAGTCCTGATTCACTCAGAATTAATGCATTGTGTGTAAGTGTGTATATCTGTGTGTCCACAGGGGCCCGGGATGAAACCATGCAAACCATTACAAAGCTTAAATATGAGGTAAGGCTTGTTATAGTGTCATGAAAAACAAAACATTTTTTTCAGCAGGCTCTTAATCTGTGGTTACATCCACATTATTTTACTGGGCACTTGTGGCAGCTAATGATTTATTACACAACCATGTAGAACACGGTTGTTCAGCTGTAAGAGTTTAACTTTCTGTCTAACTTGTTGTTTCTAAGGACAGTCTCAACAAAATGCATGTAAAGTGGCTCAGTTGGTTCAGGTTCAGACTTTGCCAACGCTTTAAGATATGAATCTATTAATGCTAAGAACTGCATGAAGTTAGTAATTGATATTATTATTATTAGTAGTAGTAGTAGTATTAGTAGTAGTAGTAGTACATCCCCATGAAAATAATGCAATTCTTCGATAAAGTGTTCTAGGTGCACCAAATCTTAAAAATTGATGATTTAAGCCTGTTGCTAGGTGGTTGCTAGGTAACATGGTGACATTATAATATATCTTGTATAATTCAACTTCAACAGATTTGACTGCCATTACATGAAAGTTATGTCATTCTTTCATTAGATATTAGGTGCTTAAAGGTTAAGAACAGGTCGTTGGTAGGTGGTTGACAAACAACGTGATGATGTCATAACGTGATATAGATAAGAACCTTCAGGGGCCTAAGATGTAGCTGTTTGTCAAGAGATTTTGTTTATTACTTCAGGGCAAAAAAAACTGTCCATCAAAACTTTATTCAGTTTCTTTGTGGCTTTAACAAAGAAGCAGTTCGGTGATAATTAAAGGGATCAATCCAGTCGATGACTCCAAATGCTAGAAAGGTACATTTCATGCACTGCATGTGTGTCGTTTTTCCTTGTTATTTTTAAATACACTCCATTATGTGATCAAACCACAGCCCCCTGACATGTGAATGGTCCCTGGGGCACAAGCTAGTGTACTCCTAGAGGGAGTACATCCAGCAAAAATCTGGGCCAAATCATTCCCCCACCCCCACCCCACCAAATACCTACCATAGCCCCAGGTTGAGATTGGTTTGTTTAAAAAAAAGTAAGCTAGCTCTACAACTTTACTTACTTTAAGCAGCTTTGTGCGCTTAGGGATTTCCAAATGTGAAACACGTATGAATATGGATATTTCAGTACTTGTTTTTAAGCTTGAGGCATAAGGTTTTTTCCTGTTTGCATAATTATTTGTGTACTTTCACAATTTTAAATAAATAGACTTTGACAGTGTGGATTTGGATTTGGAGAAGAGTTTCTTTTCTCGGGCGGTGAGATGATGGAATTCATCAGCTCTTTTTATTTGTTATTTGCTTTATTATTTATGATTTGTTAGAGACATAAAGAGATTTCATCTGTATATAATTTGGTGTAACTTGTGTTGCATGATGACAGTAAAAATTAATCACTTGCTACTGGTTTTAATAAGACTCATTAGGGCAGGGAGTTAATTAGACCAAATGAAAGAACAAATGAATGAATGAATGACATCATTCTTCATAATTATTTGTGACACTGACCAATGAATATATTAAGAAACAGTTATAAGCCATTTTAGAGGAGCTTACACGTTTGGCCAGTGAGCATGAGGAGGAGACACAAATCCCTGCAGGGTTATCTCGACACGAGTGTCTGGGATAAAAGCTTCTTGTAATTATGTGTTACTGAGACATGCTGTATTTATATGGGATTACCAGTAATATTATTTTTGCTTTCCCATCCTTTCATCTTGTCCTCTAGATGTCTGTCCTCTCCCATCAAGTATCCATTGTGAGTCAGGAGCTGCAGGAAATGACGCGACTTCTCAGGCCTCTCTTTCACAACCCGTCCGCACTGCTGACTCCCAGTGCCGTGACTCCCTCGCCCAGCGTGTCCCCACTCAGCTGCTCTCTGGCCCTACACCTCAATACCCAGCGTGCACCTGTGCACTGTTCTGATGATCAAAATCCTCCGTCGTCCATGATGCATGAACCGCCCTCTCCACAGCTGAGCATGACCAAGGTGTTTCAAGGAGAGTTCGATCCACTTTCTTCTTCTCCTTCCCCCCATAGTCCTCCATTCTCTCACCAAACCAGTACCACTCCCCCGGTCTCTCACCGCTCGGCTCCCCCTTCGCTCAACAGCTCTCCCCACGAGCACACAATCGTGCCACATCCCTCCTCTTCCACCTCCATCCCTTCTCTTTCTTCATCAAGCCACCCATTATCCATCACTCCCCTTCTGGTGGATTTATCAGAGCCGCAATCACGGCTTCGGCCCCACTTCCCACTCCATTCCCATTCTGAGTCCCACCTCCAGTCAGAGACCCACTTCATGTCCCAGTCTTATCCTCATTCCCTTTCCCAGTCTGACATCCAGCCTCAGATTTCTCTCCAAACCTCCAGCATGGCGTCACGTTCCCGAGAGCCCCTCCTGGACCTGCAGAGGGTGGAGTGGGGGGAGCACACCACCCAGCTTAGCCTCGTAGATGAGGGACAGTCCTCGATGTGAGCACACAGGAAGACTGGGACACTCGACTAAGAGACGGGAGCAGCATGCCACACATCCTACTGCATGACAAAGTTTGGCATGCGGGTTACAATGTAAATATGTTGATTTTAAACTGTTGGAAACTGTTATCATGAGCACCTTCAAGAAGATCTGAGAATAAACGTTTGTTTTACAGTTTCATTTGATTTATTTACAGTCAATCATATAAAGGAAGGACTTCTAAGTGTATACTAAAAGCATTTTTTTTCTCCTTTTACTGTGCTAGCACTGGTTTCTGTTAGGATACCAGTCTGTAACATGATTTGAAAGGTGTGCAACACACAGCAGTAATGTTAGACTGACTGAAAATGAATGCAGCTCTTACACAACTCATGCAAAAGCAATGATTGGAGCTTTCTAAAGGACATGAGCATACTTTGCCAAGTTTAGCCCTGATTTAAAATAGCTTGAATTTTGCATAAACACCGAAGTGGTGCCTTATGTTTTTAATTTGGGAAAATCTGTGAACATAAAATCCGTTAAATGGTGTTACAGCACCCACAACCCCCTCAACTAGACCCCCGAGTCCCTTTTAATAACTTCTTTAATACAGCTTTAAATAATTTAGCTGTGGTCACACAGGGTAGACTTTTTTATCTCCACACTTTAAAGTACCACACTAACACACAGGGATGAAACAACTTCGCGATGCCTCATCATCCAGTTTTTATTTTAGCTATTTAGCAGCTGCATTGATGCAAATTATTAGCTAATTGAAAGCCAAAGAAAAGGTTAAAAAAATAATAATAATTGGAATTCTTTTACTCAGTCAGCCGTCTGAACGACTGCACAGTGGGGCAGACAGCGCCCCAGTCCACAGGCCTGCGGTACTCGCCTTTCTCCAGTAGGTACTGGCGGCCCTTGTAGTTGGGGTGCTCGTAGAAGACCCACCAGCCTCCCAGGACCCTGCAGGAGTGCACCTCTCTCCAGTGAAACGTCTCCAGCACAGAGGCGCAGTCCTCGCTCGCTTCAAACACCTGACCGGAGAAATCGGCTTTGCCATACAGCTGGATCTTGTAGGGGTCTCCAGGGGCCTGAGTGAAGCGGGATACAGAAGAAGACGGTAGGTAGAGGGGAGGGGGTTGGGAAAACAATGCAGCTAGGTTTGATTGATGTCACTACAAAATACGTTGTTTCTTATCATGGATTTATTCCACCGATCCAGATTTCAAGATTCATTTATGTGAAAATGAAGTGGCGTTTTTAAAATGCTATAAAATTCCCCAATGTCCCCTGAGATGTGTAGGATCTTACACAGCCACTTTCCCACTAACCACAGTGTCTTTGACCTCTTGGTACGAGGCACCTGATGTGTTGAGATGGCTTACAAAGTGAATCATCTTGCAAGAGCTGACTCTGTCATTGAGGCCGTTCCAGCTGTGGTAGTTGGGGTATTCCCCTCTCTTCAGGACGTACTGGTAACCCAAGTAGTTTGGTCTCTCGTAGATGACCCAGGTCCCGCTCTCCACACGGGCCGAGTTGCAGCAACTCAGATAGGAGTGGAAGTCGGTGCAGTCGCTGTCGCATTCGTACCTGCGACCCTGGAAGTTCTTGTCCTCGTAGAAGATGATCTGGGGGATTGTATGTGAGTGATAACCTGGTATTAATGATTTTACATGCCAGATCTAAATGTTGTTCTACTCACCCTGCCCATCTTGGGACCGACTGTGCTTCACTGTTTAGCCTCCCTTGAAATATCTACAATAATGTAGCGTGTATGTGCTCATATTGCCCTCTTTTATAGCTTCAGAGCGCTCTGAAACTCACACAATTGCTTGGTCATGAGAATGAGATCCAAAATTTGAGTCAGTGGTTCCACTGCTACTCGTGTTTTCCAGAAAGAGGCTGTGGGATTAGACCACATAAAGACCTCAGGCACTGACCAACTCTTTACAGAAAACTGTAAACATACTGCACACAGTGCGAACTACACACACGCACACAGAGTTACAAATAACACACTGATGGATGATTGCATAAATATTAAACTGCACTTAATCATAGCAACTCTAAGCTAAAGTAGAACTCCCATTAGCTGAACTGCTGAGGTGTATTGCCATCCAGTCAGTGTGATACTTCTTCCTCTTCAGTCCAAAATGCTGCACTGTCGTTCAGAGCTTCAATACTTCAGTTCTGAATTTCATATTAGAAGTAAGATGATGCACTTCTTGCTGTGTAGCATAAAATCTCCCAACTTCAGCTCACGGTTCGGGCTGTAAACTTTTCACACTGGAAATCCACTGGTTAGTCTGCTCACTTAGTTGCATATTTCTGTGGATAATCGGTTTTCTTTTCATCTCAGTGCAGAGATGGCAGCAGTTCCTCATCTCTGCAGTCAGTACTCACTTTTCAGACTTAACACATACACGCTGTGCTCACATGAAAGCAGAAGCATTTACACAGGCTTTACATAGGCATGAACAAGGCTGGCTTAGCAGCTGGTTTTTGGTGATATCACTTAACAAAGGTTGTTAAAGAAATTAAACCAACTAAAGCACAGTTGTTGTTTTCTTCCCCTGATTTGTGATTTTGTCATATTTTATATAGAGATATGAAATCTATATTTAAATCAAATTACACCCTTGCCCTGGGGGGGGTCTTTATCCTTCAAGGTCAGGTCCTCTACCAGAGACCTGGGAGCTTAAGGTTCTTGCACAGTAACTTTGCTTATCCTAGGACGGCGCTCTTGGATGTTGTTCCAGGGATCTGCTGGAGCCAATCGCCTAGCTCGGGAATCACTGCACTGAGCTCTCTGTTTACCACTGGGACCACTGTTACCTTCATTCTCCACATCTTCTTGAGCTCTTCTCTGAGCCCTTGGTACTTCTTCAGCTTGTGTTCCTTCTTCCTGATGTTGCTGTCATTCAGTATCGTTACGTCTCTCACTACGGCCGTCTTCTTCTGCTTGTCCACCACTACTATGTCCATTGGAAAGCCATCACCAGAACCTCGGGACTTCCAGGCCATATTCGGCATAGATGTTTCTGTATACTATGTCAGCCACTTGGTTATGGCGTTCCATGTATGCCCTTCCTGTTAGCACCCTGCTGTTATGTGCTGGATTGGCTCAGAGGCAACTTTACACAGCCTGCACCTGGGGTCTTGCCTGGTGTGATAGACCCCAGCCTCTATGGATCTTGTGCTCAGAGCTTGTTCTTGTGCTGCCATGATTAGTGCCTCTGTGCTGTCTTTCAGTCCAGCTTTGTCCAGCCACTGGTAGGATTTCTGGATGCCATCCATTTCTTTTATCTGCCTGTGGTGCGTGCAGGAGCCTGCCTTTCCATGATGGGTCTTCTCCTTGCTCCTCTTCTTACTTGTGTTTGTGGTTTTTGGGAATCAAAACAAGCAATGTAAATGTATTTGTTTAAATTCATGATAGCTCAGTAATAGTTACATAGGCCATTTAAAAACATTTGAAATGATTTCTTTATTCTTGTGCTCTGTACAGGTGACACAATTTAATTTATCTATATTTCTGTCAAAGCCACAGTGAACCACGGAAGACAGACAAAAGGAACTACAGGTGGCTTTGGTAGACATTTCCTGTACATGTATGTATTGATTGATTGAGTCATTATTTTTATTATATACAGTATATTCCATCTGTTTAATTTTGTTTAACACACATTTTCTTATTGTATTTTTTTATTTCGATTAGGTAAAAAATCAAACATCTTCTTTTAGTTTTGTATTTAGTTTTATTACCTGATAATTACCTAAAGCTTAAGCTCTGGACTAGTGTACACACCCTCAGTAGCAAACATATAATTTCCCCCTTGGCACCACAGTGAGGCAGCATTTGCACAGAAAAGCACAAGCTTATGACAGGTCCAGTATATGTACAGTCTCTCATTTTTTTTAGAGCAGTGCTCCTGCGCCAGTGACAAGTGTCACCAAACAGACGGACAGTACATGTCTTTATTTTAATAACTGATTTTGAATGTTAATATTAAACATTTCCAATTGGCTTTGTTTCATTTTCTTTTTATCATATTATATATTAAGTTATAGAAATATCTTTATCTTGTGGGCCTGTGAGTAAAACGTAGCCTCTGTGAGTTACATATGAAAAGTTTTGCATCTCTTTCAAGATTAATCCATTTAATAGAGAAGCCAAAGAGTGATTATTGATTATTATTGACGATTATAATTTGTATGTGACTGATCTGACAAGCGTCTTCTTAAAATGCGAAAAGCAAAAAATAAAAATCCACATGGATTGAAAGAGAAAAAAAAGAGACTTGATTTTTATTTGTGATGTAATGGTTTGTTCTGCAGTAACTTTGAGGCGTTCAGTCAGCCGCACTGAAACTTTGTTCTGCTTTAAAACAGATTGCAGACATCTCACTTTATGCCATATAAGTCAATCAAGAACACACCGCGTGGTCTTTTAAGCACGTTAAAGCACGTGTAACATCAATATTTGCCATTACAGGTTATGAGAGCCGGCTTGTTCCCG
>NW_005187677.1:514819-528140 GCF_000239375.1 Pundamilia nyererei | reverse complement strand
CACACACACACACACACACACACACACACACACACACACACACACACACACACCTTATGCTCATGGTGAGTGACCTGTGGTGAGCTGTCAAAGATACTTAAGATGATGTAGGACAGACAAGTGTTGTCAGTGCGGGCACATGCACACACATATACACATACATATACACACACACACATATACACACACACAGCACACGGGGAGAGAGAGAGAGCAAAACCACAGAGGAGGTGCGACAGGAAGGCAGACGGGCTGAGTGGTAATGATAGGTGACTATTCTTCCATCTAGAATAAATCAAGACATGCTGACCACACTGTTGGGAAAACCCAGGCCTGCTATTTGGACGCACACACAAACAAACATATAACCGGTGGATGGACGGTGTATATATGTGAAATAAATAATGGGGAAAGTCCAGGGTTTTATTGCTTTCCTTAAAAGCAAGGGAGATAATATTCCCCATTTATCATCTTGTAAAGACAATGGAAACACAATAAGCTATAATCCAATAGCATTAACATGTTACACACAGAGTACAGCAAGCTCCCCGTGAAGCTGTCCCGGGTTTTTATAATCAGGGACCACAAACTCAAGAAAACGACTTGTTTTTACACTGTGAGAAAAACACAGGAAGACGGCTGGACACCAGTCTTCTCCGCTGAATTTTGAATTGCCCGCTTCATAAAAAGGCCTAGCTTTCCATCAGTTTAGTGCATCATGTGACCATTTCTTTAAAGCTTCGCTGAAGCATTTTGCTTGTCTATCTAACACCAAAGCATGGAAAACTCTGTGTAGTATAGAAGAACAGAATTGTGGGTTAAAGAGACATAAAGACAAAGACAGGACTTTTAAGCCTATCATATATGAAGGAATCATCTCTGTGTCTTTCATTTATAGATCTCTATCTCCATCGCATCTACTTCTATTTATGAGCCGCACGATTTCTGACATTGCTTCCAAGATGAACTTCTGACATTAATCACCTTTTTCTGCCATCATCCTGTTTCCACTTTTTCCTCCCCGTCCTCCTGTTCTCTGCTATCGCCACATCTGGATTATGAATTAATGACTAACATGATCACATTATTCATTTTAGTTTGCAGCTTTCGAGAACAAAGAAGTGGCTTATTTTACCTGCACAGCTTTGTCCATTTCTTTGCACTTGTATTTGCTTTACATTAATTGAGGCTAAAACTGTGATCTGGGGGCAGTAATAAATGTGACTACTGTATTTTCTTTCTGATTTAATGTCATTCTGTCTCTGAGTTTCCCTCCCAGACCTTCCTCCCTCCCCTTTCTTTCCCTCCCTGCCTCCTGCACTCTCCCCTCTCTCTCACTCTCTTTGCATGTGTCATTTTACTGCTCTTTACTCAGCCCGCCAGCAGCAGTCTGTCCTCATCACTCCTTGTCTTTAGATCTCCTTGCTCGGTCCACTGTCGTGCCATTTGTCGCCAGGAAGGGAAAGCGGTGGAAAATTCCTATTCTCTCAGGCTGGATTCACTTGTTTTCACCAATGGATGGAGTTTATTCCCAAGCGCACACAGTGACTTCTTGAAAAGTGAGTTATTCATATTCGAGTAAGCAGACATAAAACTTTGGCAAGCTTAAATGGGTAGAAGTTGAAATGATGCTTTTAGATGTTACCAAAAGTTAAGCAGTTGTTACAAATTATTAATGACATATTAAACCCAAAGAGCTTACAGACTGAAGTTTTATGGCAGTTTTGACTCATGCTTGAGGACAATATAGCACCAAACTCACATATTTATATGTAAGTAAGCAGGTGCCAGGCTGACAGAAGTCATGGTAGTTTCTCTTTAAACTGTCAATTGTTATTACAATAAAGTAAACACTAACATCCCTCACAATCATGTTACAAGGAGATATTAATGGGTTTTAACTTGGGGAATATTCTGAAGACTTAAAGTACAGTTTTAAGCCTAATGTAGTTATTTAACAGCTTTAGTTTTTGATTCTGTATTTTAGGCTCACATTGGAAAATTGTTGTTTCTCTTATCATGTATCAATACCACCCTTCTCTTTGGCACATTTGCTTTGCATAGTAAATACATGTCTATGATGCGTTTTACTATTTTTTAAACAGTTTATTTATAACACTCGTTTATTTTTATGGTGCCATAATAACTGCTAAACACTTGTGTGAAGGAAGTTCACCTCCAAACCCTCTATCTATCCCTCTGTAAGCTGGACACATCCTTCCTTTTTGAATAGTTTTGGGACCACTAACTTCTAATAATTCTTCCTTCAGTTTTCTGTGCTTTGAAGTTTGAAGCAGCTTTGCATTTTCTCACCACTATTAAATACAGATGATGGGTGACTGTCAGTGATTTCTAAGAAAAGCTGGAAAGAAATGAACATGGATTCATTTAAACAAAGTGGCCTATTCTTGGTATAAAATATTTCTTTTATGACCTCCATATTATTTTAAAATGGTAAAAACTAATAAACCACACCACAAACACTCCCTCACTGTCAATGCAAAGGGTTAGCTTAATTAAAGCCCCACTTAATTAACACGTGTATTAGCCGGAGGCCTTTGCCAACAGGCAAAAGATGCCCTCTCTTGATGAACATGCTTTTTCTCTAAAAACCGAATATTCCTCTCTTCACTTTGGCAAGCCGTCAATTATTTTAATATCCTTTTGTTTAGCTGACCTCTTTCACGTAGGCGCCTTTGGTTAAACACAGCTGCAGCTAATAAAATTAATAACTCCAGCACCGTTTGATTCACTGTGCCGCTGAGCGTTAACAATAGCGCCGTTTCTGTCGGTGTTCACTGGCGTATATTGTCTGTAGTGGTTCATTTAGCACACCTGAATCAAACGGAGCCATTATTAGCCTAATTTTATTAGCTGCAGCTGTGTTTGCCCTCCTGCCACAACAGGGCCAGAGAAAAACCTGCTTTTTTCTTCTTCTTTTCAGAGCTGCTAATAGCTGCTGCTGTTCCTCTGGGTGTAAGTTGTAACTTCAGACGACAGTAGAGTAAGTAATAATGTGGATATGTATGCCGAATTAATGATGAGTTAGCCAGTATTTAAAATACTGCAAATTTATTAATAATTATTCATAAATAGCTGTTATTTAGGAGATTTTGAGAGAAGCGAGGAGGGGTTCTGCTGAAACAAGCTACAGTAGCTGACAGGAGGCTTTTAGAGGCAAATATGTCATATTAAGTATGGCAACATAAGGCGTGTTGGGAACGAAATGTGTTATAAAGTATTTAATTATAATATGTATTCGCTAGTATAAGTGTTAGATAGTGGACTTTAAGAAATAATTGGCTAAAATGCCCTCAGTGTGAAAATTTCACTGTACAGGAAGAAAGGCAAAGTAAAAGTTTTGTTGTTGTTGTTTTTGTTGTTGTTTTTGTTGTTGTTTTTTTTAAATAGGGAGTTTGTGTTAACGGGAAAATGATTTTCCACTTAAAGGAGGTTTTTATTTAAGTGGGATACATACAAATACTGAGAGCTTCCAGACCAGCATTTCCCCTCTACAGAACAGAGTCACTGTGTGGTTTTCTAAAAAAGCTTCTCATCTCTTTTTTTTTCTCCAAGAACAACATCCCTTAGTGTGATCTGTTCCTTATTCTCTAAGTGAGCAAGCAGCGATTGGAAACTATATGTTTGAGCCATGTTAGAGGCTCCTGGTGAGATGTAAACTTTCTTTTTAATGTGGTTTTGCTGCTAATAACTATTAACCATAGTTGCATAATCCTCATAGTTTAGTTTATCTCGGTGGGACAATCACAAGTTGTCGTCCTGTACGGCTCACATGCTATAGGTATTAAATGTTCTTGCAATGAATTACGTTGAATCTATAGCATTATTACACTACTGTGGTCAAGAGTTCATCTTCTGATTGAAGCGGTGTGTTTACATGATGAGATTATTGGAAATGCAGATTTTAACTCTTGTCTGTCTACATATTTAGAATATAGATCCCGAAAGCATCTTGAGGTCGTTAAGACCCTCGCCACAAACATTTAGGTGTCACCAGACCCCAATCATTTCAGCTAAATACAACTCAGCTTGGTTTTAATCTCCTGGGCCATCAGGTTTCAATCCAGTACCCCTACTCTTAGAATTCACAGTTTAATTCATTAAAAAGCAGTTAAAGGCCCTTTAAGCTCTGCTTTTACGCACACTCCCTAAATTAGAGTCTGCTGGAGGTTTTCCGTGTGTTTCTACATGATTTGTCGGTCGAAGGCTACTGAGTGTGACTGTACATTTGGCCTCCATGTGCGCTAGTAAAGAGTGCGTGCTGAGAGTGTGTGGTCTCTGAGCTGTACTCCCACCGACTGTGTTGCTTGAAGTAGTTTTAATGTGTGTATGAGTGAGTAAAAGACACTTTACTCCAAAAAGCAGTGTACAAAAGCTAACTACATCTTACTCCCTCTGTTTTTGATATGAATTTAAAACATCAGAGTAGTAAAATGCTGTTTCAGTTACAGCTCTGAAATATGTGAGACTCTAGTCGGTGCCTGTCTTTAAAATATATTCACGTGGTTCAGCATAATCATACAGCGCGCTCAAGAATGTGTAGTCACACAGGAATATGTCGTATTCTTTATGTACAGAAGTGATCGATTAAGTCAATAAAGGCCTCTCAGCCACACTGATGTGGTGTAAAATTTAAAATGGAGCTTTTCTTATAAACTTATAGGCCATAATCAAAGTTTACCTTCAAAATAAGAGTCTTTTTGGGCCTGCACCAGGAATCTTTAAACAACTGACAGCAATTCTTTACTGAATAAATTGCTGGGCCTCGCCACATGGCGTGCACCCACACACATCTGTATCCCGGCACATTGCATTTAAAATCAAACAGGTATTACAGCATGAGGCCAGAGTTGTTTTTACATATGCATTCGATGAAGAATTTAGGAACTGTCCCCCTCCTTTTTTGCCTCACGTTCAATGGAGCCAATTTTTCCAAGGGTCTTATATCCAATATGGATACATGGTAGGTTAAGGGGTTTGCTTTCTTTGGATGAACTGCTCGATGTTACACTCTGACACGTGTAAAATATAGAAGGAAAAAATTAGTCCAGTCATAACCCGAATGTATAAACTATGGTCTATGGGTCACAATGCGAGCTGAAGTAAAGGGTTCATCAAGAGAAAATAAATCTGCAGGAAAAATAAATGTTAGGCATCTTTTTATTCTATTTTCTGACACTTTATAATTGAATTCATTGCAGTAACTGTGTTTGATGACTAGGATGGCCGATGTTTATCACTATGAGCTTCTGGTTTCTCATACACAGCAGAATGTGTTCACACAATTCACAGTACTGTGAGCGCTGTGTGGCAGCACATGTAGCAGAGCAGGATGACGTAGGGTCAAATGGTGGCGTCGTATCAAGTTACTAGTTTGAAAAATGCTTTTTTGGTAAGTTAATAAACAGTGAGAGCATAGTTTTCAGCATATAGAGAATATTTCTTTACTCCCTGCCAGCGCTGATCAGATAGCAGTGTTTTAAAAGCTTAGCAAACCAAAACATTATTCAAAAAAGTCTTAAAAATTGTGTTTAAATCTAAACTGATTCCTTTCACATCCTGTGTGCTTCGCCGTGATGCCTCCATGTCCACATTACATTTTTTTTCAAACCTCAAAGCCATTTACTTTTTTCTTCCCACATTTTATGTCTCCTCATTAATGACTTAAATGCTGCTCTGGTTAGTGGAGAAAATGTGAACGAGGGAAAGGGGCTGATTATAATCCATTACCCCAAATATTAAAAAAATGTGCTTATTAAAAGCAGACCAAACTCAAATTGAGAGGGAGAGAGAGCACTTTGTTGTTTTAAGTTTACATGCAATAAAATCAGAATTCATTTTAAAAAAAAAGGTCTAATGTAGAGTAACACTGGATGTACTGGAAAAATAAAGATTGTGAAGAATTGGATCGGAGAAGTTAAGGCGTGAGGGTTTTATTTTGTGTTTATTAGACTGACATTTGACTATTCTCACTAAAGAGCACGGGTGCAAAGAGCACGGTCTGGGTTTTCTCCACAGGGTTCACGATGAGAACCTGAGTTCAACACTGAGTGTCTCAAGCATAGCTGAGCCGTTCCAGGACCAGGTGTGAGGAGGGTGCTTCTGCTTGGTCTTGCACTGGGGTCATTTGTGCAAGCTCCTACTAGATCCTGTAGTGTTGTGTGTTTTAGTGAGTGTGTGAATAACTGTATGTAAAATGTATTCCAGTGTTGTCACATTGACGGCAGTGTTATACTGTCTGTGAGTGTGTGACAGCGTGACCTTCAGCTCAAATGTGCAGATACTACGCTACAATAACTACATTACAATATACCAGCTACACAGGCAGACTCCAAGCATGAACCAGGATAACTGATTGCGCTCAGTGTTTGCAGCTTCTGCTTGCAGACATGCGAGCACGTATAAACTTTTGATGGAGCTGAACCAGACAGCTGAGTGTTAACATGCTGTGAGAGGATGTATATTAAACAAAACCAGAGTATTTCTTTTTTATTTACATCGAATCAAATCAAAAGGCAGGAGAAAACCAAGCTTAAACTGTCCCGTGTGAGAGCTGAAAGTTTGGCCGTTTTTGATGTCGAAACACTCGAGGAACACTTGCATGTGTCATTTCACATGATGTGAACAGAGAGACATAGTTGTACTACTTGAAGCCTTAGAAGGCATCAGACAATAGAAATGAGATGCTGATGTTAATAGATCTAGGACGCTTGCCCAAGTGAAGTTCAGCAAATGCAAAGACGAGGAATCTGTTTACAGGACCGTTGAAACATTCAGGACTTTGTCTTCTGTTTCCTGGTCCAGTGTGGAGGGGCCTCATTGTGATCCATACGTTGTGATTCTTTTATTTATTTTTTCCTCGTTTGTGTTGGCCAAACTCTTTTAATGGCAGCTATTAATTTTGCATGTGAGTTTTATTATAATAATGTGTCACATTTGGCGCAGACTCGCGTGTCACTGCCGACTTTACGGCCATACCACTGAAAACCACACAGCGTGAGGAAAAATACAAAGCTGTGAGCACAATTGAGCAGCGCCGAGTCTATTTAACGGCGTAAGTTGGATTCAGGCTCTCAGCTTATTACTCATGAAGCTTCAGCAAATGTAAATATAAGAGGACTGTTGTTTCTGACAGCACAACAGTGCAGATAAACCTTTTTATAGTATACAGAAATATGTGTAAACAGGATGTTTCTCATTCTTCTTTGTTAACAATCAGTTGTTTGTTACCATGTGCCATAAATCTAGAGTGTACACACTTTTTTTTTTTTTAATGAGCCTCAGCAATAATTGTTTGAATGCTTTGTGCAAGATTAGGAACCCATGAGGACGGATTTGCAGTTTAAGTGCTTTCAGTCACATCATCGTGTTGCTTTGGGCCTTCTTCGCTTTCTTTCTTTCTTATGATATGATCTCATGTGACCAGTTGCAGTGCCGTCTATTGAAGTGATTGCCAGGAAGTGTGTTAATTGTCGTTTAGTCTAAGTTGTACATGAGTATATTGATAGCCCATTGATGTCTTGCGGTTGTTAAACTCATCTAACTTGCTTATCAAAAGTAGTAGAAACGGGTCACCTGGTTCAAACGTAACAGTTCACCCTCAAAGGTAAACATGCAAATTCTTTTAAATCTGTACAAAAATGTGTAAAGTGCAACAGCAGTTACTTCCTTTGTTGTGTTAACTTCACCTCATCTTGTCACTCAGTTATAAAACACTATATAGTATTGTAACCTCCCCTTAGGTCGCACAGTGTCACGTCTTGTGATTTCATGCTGTGTGCTGTGATGTACTCCGTCCTCTCCTGGTTTCCTCTATCGTGTCCTTCCCTGTCATGTTGTCTCACATGCTGTCCGTGTTATTTAATCGTGCGCATAACAGTTGATACTGGGTCTACCTCGAAGCAAAAGTGGGCATCTCATCTTGAATATTATTTGCTATAATTTTATCCTCTCCGGTAGCAGAGTGACAGGAACGTCATAGTCGCACCACAGGAACTCCAGGTAAATAAGCTAATCGGACTGTATATTGGAGAAATATAAGCGGCTGCATATTTTAGCATATTAATGGAAGCAAAACAGACTTTTTATTTTAATATTTATTTAATATCTTGATGTTTTTTAGACGCAGACTGAAAAGCCGGGAATAAAAGTCAAGCACGTTCGCATAGTATTGCAAAAGATGACCTCATTAGCATATAGTGATGTGTTCTGCAGCAGTGTGCAGTTTAAGCTCTTGTTGTTGCTTAGAAGAGGCTCGAGCGATTTGAAGTTAAGAAGAGAGTAAATGTAGGCATTTGAAAATTACTACTGCGTAGCATACTATTTTTATAAAGTACAGTTCTGCTTATTTGCATCCACAGTATACAGTGTGCACTATCACTGTATTCATATGTGCTTTAAGCACCTTCACGTCTTTCATTATAACCTGTTGTGTACTCCTGTGAGCCTAAACAGCGGATAATAAACGGGTCTGTGTTTAGTCTGTTGTGGTCGTCCCTGCCTCACTTCTGTGTAAATAAGAGAAAAAAATGTGTTAGCTGGATTGACTGGGCAGGGAAGGAACAAAGCCAGAGTGGTTGATGAAACGGTCTGTAATGGCTCTACACTGTCAACAATGGTAAAATAAGAAAGATGATATAGTTGATCTACAGCGTGCAGATCAACTATATCGTGTGTTATTTTTGTTTTTTACGATTGTTTTATTTTAGTGCTGTGGGTTTTTCTTTCCATCGTGAAGAAAACACTGGAAAAGATGACAGTGCAAGCTATTTCTGCATATGGTAGATCTCTGGACCACCTGAATGTGTAATAAAATGTAAGCTGGCCCACTTTCTTTGAAGGCTGCAAAGTTTGGCTAATTCTCAGGAGAAGCTGTCGAGGACAATTACTGTAACATCACTGTTACTGACTCGTTGTTTCAAGGATCTGTGATTTGCAGTTTTTTGATGAGGTTCTTCCTCCTCATGGTGTAGTTTATGCATTCACCTACTAAATGAAAGCTCCCTGGTTAGATCCTGGGAGGATGCACAAATACCTGTGGGATTGTGTCAGGAAGGATGTGTAGTAAAGTCAAACATGTGGCACTACCTGCTGTGGGGACTGCTGGTGAATAAGGGTTCAGCCAAAAGTAGCTTCTGTTGTATTTTTTTTAACCTAACTCCAGACTGGTGAGTTCATACAAAGACTTGTTGTATTTCATAATCCACCCATGTGTCTCTTATCTCTAGGTTGTTCATTTCGGCCTCACTGCTGTAGAGCTGTTACTGACTAATTCATGTTGTAGTTATTAATCGCTGTAGATTCAATTGTGCTAAAGCAAAGCTCTTGTGTGTTTCCAGCTTCACAGGCTATGCTGTGTGTTCCTCCTGGAGTTTGCAAGAGGATGGAGCAGCGTGGAAACGCAGGGGGGGAAGCGGAGAGCCCCAGCCGTCAGGACAGCGCCAGCCCAGAGGAGATGGGGGAGAAAGGGGAAAGTCCCACTTCCAGCGGTGGTCTTCAGTGCAAGCTGAGCCGTATGGAGGTCAATGGCAGCCCAACAAACCCACGAACCCGGCAGAACTGCACACCGCTGAGACCACTTGGAGGTGCGTTGTTAACAGGATAGCTCGTTAAAGGTGTACATGTTTGTTATAATAAAAGTCATTTTAGTGTTTAAAGCTGTCAACAGACAGTGAAAGGAGTTAATAAACATTTAGTGGCTCCAACTCTGTATTGCATTCTCTAAGGAAGTTCTATCAGTCTCCCCAAATTCTCTCTATGCCATAAACACACAGTAAAATGCTTGAGCCAACTTGGTCTAAACCATAGGTGTCAAACTCTGGCCCGCGGGCCAAATTTGGCCCGCAGCCTAATTACATTTGGCCCGCGAAGCCATACCAAATTATTATCAGAGCTGGCCTACTGGTATTATACAGCTAATATATATATTGTTTAGTATTAAACTTTGCTTGTTCCATATTCAGTTTTTCAGCAAAACTTGTTTGAGTCCATAAGAAGAGATTCATTCTTAAATCTGGAGGAAGATTTTTTTTTTTTTTTACAATAAATATTGATGTTAGCCCGCGACCTTGTTCCAGTTTTGAATTTTGGCCCACTGTGTATTTGAGTTTGACACCCCTGGTCTAAACAGTCAGACAAAGACACCCAGCAGTCCTGCCACAACTGCCTCATTTAAAATGACTTTTATCCTTAAATTAAATTCAGCAGTGTAAAGGGAAGATAAAGAATCTCTTAAGTGCTCACTTCCAGTTTTATTCATTTCATTATTATAAATGTATTTACATCAATTTTATTAACCTCAAATCAGAATATTTGGTATTGCTGCTTGGTTAGTGATCATACATGTTTAATTATTTTTATTTATTTTTTACTTCATGCAACTGGACAGGTGACAAATGAATGAGCCCATTTTTGAAGGTGAGCTCGGCATGAAAGCCTTTGACAGGAGGTTGTTTAAAAATGTATGTCAGTCTAAATCTTTACGATATCTTGTCTACGGCGTGTTTTCCGCTCCACATCAGTGTACTGAGCATATGAACATCCAGCAGGCTTGATACTGTGTAAAAACTGCTTTGTTCTGAGGCTGTCCCAGCCTTAATCAAAGAGGATATATGTAGTAAAATTATCACTGCATACTACTTTCTAGCTCATTCGTATGCTGTAATGATTGGGTATAATGGCTAAAAGACACAGCCGTGGCTCTGGTGGCAAAGCAGGTTGTCTGCTAATCACATCACAATCGTGGGCATGACTTTGAGAAAGAGACTGAACCCAAGTTTCTCCCGCTGGCAGGAAAAGAAACACATTGTAAAGAGGTTTATAGAGAGTTTGTGCAACGTCGGCTCAGGGATAGTGTTACAGAGCAGAAGGTACAGAAAACACTCAGTCATAGATGCCCATTATTCTCTCATGCAGTTGAAAACATCATCATGCATCATCACACAAACACTGTAGCGGAACATACACGCACACCCAAACACACACACACGCTGCTGTGTTACCTCCCTCCACCCTTCCACTCAGCGGTCTGGTTATTGGCTGATAGCGTGCCTGATGCTGCTGCGGTTTGGCTCCGGCTGATCTGTCACTGCTCCGCACACTGGGGGAGAAGGATTGATGACTTGTTAATTAGCAGCTCCTGTGGGACAGACGAGTGGACTGGATGGGTGTGAGTGGTTCTGTGCTTTGAGGATCTCTAAACACTTATCCGATAACAAGTTCAGACTGATGCATAGGAATCGTTTTCACCGCTAGAGTCGTGGCATCGCTCCTGAGCGCTACATGCAGCAGTTTAATAGCGGTTCTGGAAACAAGTCTTAACCCTTGTGGCTTTTAATATGTGGTTCAAACACAAATACAGTTGTACAATCTTGCACTGACTTATACTGACACTGGCAGCTGCCCAGTGTAACACAATGAGACCACCGAGCTGCTATAGTGCAGCAGCGCTGACGCACTAAATACTGAGCAGACAAATTTGTTGAACTGTGGCTGTGAGCTTCAACTTCTGGAGGAATCCCTGGAGAAAGTAATTTATAACATCAAGTTTGTTTTACTCCCTGGGATGAATTTCCAGTCAGTAATGTAGCATTAAATCTTAAATATGTCCACATATCCTTAGCCCAACAGGGAGGACTTAACATGTTTGAAAATGTATTATTTTTGTTATCTACGTATTATACAAATAATTGTAGACCTTTTATAAGACGAGTAACAGTTGTTTTCTTGACTATAATGATACATCGTGTTACAGCAAAAAAGACATTTTCTCTGTCACCATTTAACAGAGTAAGAATATCTCCTAATTGATAAGGGAGGGTGCGAGAGGGGAGTGCTCAAGCATTTGATAGTAATTGCTAAAAGGGTAAACTCTCCCACACCTTAACTGCTAGACCCACAGCAACAGAAAGGCCCGGGATGGGAAATCCTGAAAAGATTTATTTTCTACCTTTCACCTGTAAAGTGCTGAATCTTGTAATATTCTGTTTGTCATGCATATCATGGAAATCTTCTCCCCTGCTCAGATAAAAACACATAAACAGGTGGGGTAGAGGGAAACACTGTGAAACGCTAGTGAGGCCTGACCTGCGATTTCCCGTTAAATGTGAGGACCTGGGAAGTGGGTGAGCTACACATTAGCCCTATAACTTTCTCCCTCTCTGTCTTGTTGCGCCAGGTTTGATGATCCCGGTCTACTGTGTGGTGGAGCATGCAGACATGGGAATGGCCGGCAACTGTGAGGGGCGTAGTGACCGCCACGCCGAGTTTGTGTTGGTTCGTAAAGATGTCCTGTTCACACAGCTGGTAGAGACGGCACTGGTTGCTCTTGGATACTCGCATAACTCAGCTGTGCAGGCACGAGGTAAGCAGTGAGTGTGGGTAGGTCTGAAAAGGTAAATTCATGTGGTTTTCAGATGATTCAGATGTTACTCACTATGAAGGACATTTAAACTCAACTCTGTCCTTGAAAATGAAACATAACTGATTTTTAAATTTGGCTCATTGCCCTGTCTATTTGGGCACATCTCCTGACACTGCTAGTATTTTTAGTCTTCTCTGGAAGTCCCATACTGACCGCTTCTTGGTCTGCAAGGAGTACGGGGGCTCCTCGAAACAGTGACTCGTCAACTAGATTTTCATTTGTTGGATTAAGGATGAAGTCACTGAGAGCCAAATCTGTAAAGCAGGACAGGTGGTGTGCACAGATAATGTTGGTGTAGCCAAAAATTATATGGTGGGTACTGCAAACAGTCTCGTGTGTCACAGTTCAGGTGGTTTGTACCAAATGTTCACCCTCGGATCCCTCAAGATGTTGGAGTAGAAAACTTGATTCACAATCTCAGGCAACGTCCACACGTACTGGTACTGGTTGGTATTTTTGAAAACGCAGATTTTTCTATGCGTTTGCACCTTTTGTCCACACGTAAACGGCGTTTTCGGTCACTGAAAACAGAGATTTCTAAAAACGCCTGCAAAAGGTGGATATTTTCGAAAACTCAGTTTTTGCATTTACGTGTGGACGAGAAAAAAGGAGAAAACGCAGCGTCAAAGGTGTGCGCCTTTTTTGACGTCACACATGTGACGTCAAACGTGCGCCACATTATTGTTTCGGTGAAATGAATTCCTACAATACTGTTACTGTTAATTTTACTCTCTGCAGTGTTTAAATGCTTACACATACACAGTTACTGTCCCTCCACACATATGACTCGGTTCTGCTTCTATGCCCCATCTTTGTTTACGATTTCCCACCGAGGCTTCTAGACTTCTGATTGGCCAACATTTCTACACGGTTAGGAAT
>NW_005187677.1:499618-514799 GCF_000239375.1 Pundamilia nyererei | reverse complement strand
GGTATTTTTGAAAACGCAGATTTTTCTATGCGTTTGCACCTTTTGTCCACACGTAAACGGCGTTTTCGGTCACTGAAAACAGAGATTTCTAAAAATGCCTGCAAAAGGTGGATATTTTCGAAAACTCGAAAGACGAGAAAAAAGGAGAAAACGCAGCGTCAAAGGTGTGGCGCCTTTTTTGACGTCACACTGTGCGCCACGTTATTGTTTCGGTGAAATGAATTCCTACAATACTGTTACTGTTAATTTTACTCTCTGCAGGGTTTAAATGCTTACACACACACAGTTACTGTCCCTCCACACATACGACTCGGTTCTGCTTCTATGCCCCATCTTTGTTTACGATTTCCCACCGAGGCTTCTAGACTTCTGATTGGCCAACATTTCTACACGGTCAGGAATATATCGCCACCTGTTGCTTTGGCATGTTCATAACAGCGTTTTCCTTCATTTCTGTGTTTACGTGTGGACGGGATTATTTTTTAAAACGGAAAATCTCCGTTTTCAAAAATACCCGTGTACGTGTGGACGTAGCCTCAAAGTCAAGCTGACTGGGACATAATCTAAAAGTTGCAGTTGCACTAGAAGTGATCCAGAGGTGCAGACAGGTGTTCAAATTTAACCCTCTCAAGGCAGGCGTTGCAGATTTGCAACAGTTAAAAACTAACAACCTGATTACCCCACATACATACATACTTTATGAGTTTTTTTTTACTCAGAAGTACCACTGCAGGACTTGGTTGTGCATTAGCAACAAAAAGTTTAATTTGAGCCTGAGAGGGTTAAGGTCATACCTGGGTTTATAAAATGCATTTCTAAATGTCTTTAGACATTTCTCCCTAAACTTGCTTTAACCTGCTTTCCCTAAACCTGTCAGTTTAGGGAGCTAAATTTAATCCATAGTTATTTTGTTCTGTCTGTCTCCTCTCACCCACAACCAATCACTGCACATGGCTGCTGCTCCCTCAGCCTGGTTCTGCTGGAGGCTTCTTCCTTCTCACTGTCTCCAAGTACTTGCTCATAGGTTGTTGGGGTTTGCTATTATTGTTTTCTATTATTGTAGGGTCATTACCTTACGATATAAAACACCTTTAGGTGACAGTTTTTGCAATTTGCCACTATATATATTTAAGAAATCTCACAGATGACATGACAACGAATAGCAGGCAAACTGCAGCCCTGACTTACAATTTAAAATCAGTAAAGTTTATCCACATAAAACTGACGCCTCTAAATCTGAAAGACTTACTGCTCCTCTAAGAACATCCAAGACACGAGGGGATCTACTGTGAGCATCTTCAGGGCTTTAACTTCCCCTTAAATGCCACCCGGACAGCAGAGCAGTGAAAACAAAGCCAAACTGTAGTCATGCCACATCTTTTAAATACAAATTAAAAAACATGATCGGATGTTGAATAACTTGAAGCCTCTTCAGATGTGAGAAACATGCGTTTGTAAACTTCTCTGTTATTACACGCTGATGGGAAGGCTCATGCCTTACTCATTATTACCGCCCTGTTAGTTATTTGAGTAATTAATCCAGCAGCAGCTGAATGAAATATTACTGAGTGGGGGTTTTCCACATCGGTACAGTGAGTACTGATGTCGCAAAACTCAGGGACAGTCACAGGAGCGGTATTTACCAAGAAAGTATTTTCAGTGATTCACTACACCCACCTGGCTGCGTGGCGGTTAAACTGAACAATAAATCTATGTCTGAAAACCCCAGACGAGGACCAGAATTCAGAGATCAAAACAGGGGAGCAAGCAGCATCCAGTTCAACTGCATTCACACACAGAGAGAGACGCACTCACTCTCACAGAGCTGGGCAGTTTGAAATTCCTGGTGTGTCCCATAAACACAGGGTACTCTAACCATGTGGCCGACGCCCTACGACCCCCCTCGCCTGTCCCAAATAGCTAGGTTTTGTTCTGAGAAATAAGCCTTTTCTTTTCAAATAAATAATTTTTGGCTGGAGTCATGCATTTTTCCCCCGAGTGTGGTCACGACCAAAATTATACAGAGTCTCTTCTGCGATTGAATTGCATCTTGCATAACTTTGACTGGATGAGTATTTTTAAACTCTTCACTGAATGGCACAGGGCTTTTTTTTTCTTTAATTAACTTGCACATTATGGCTAATTAAAAAGCAGCTATTTCTTATTTGGAATATATGGTTAAGGCTCGGGTTGTAACGTGGGCTTAGGTGCACTGCTGAGAAATAGTCCAACTAAATTTAACTTAAGGTCAAGTTTTTGGAAACATTCACTGATATTACAAACTGAAAAATGACTATTTTTAAGGTGTTGAAACCACTAGTGGATCCCTTTAAACAACCCAAACTTTATTTTAAGAAGGAAACTACACTTAACATAGATTATGTCGGGACCCACTTATTTTTAAAATGCTTAAAATAAAATTTTACGGTACCTCTGAATCTCCCAAATTGCTCCTTGTGGAACACGTAGCTCCTTTAGGTGTCTATTTTTTTTTTCTCCATAAAACTTTTCCTTGCTTGATAATTAGATGAAAATGACTAAAACGGCCTTTTGTTTTATTCCATGTGTGCTGCTTTTTGGTCATCAGTCTGTTAGTCATCTTCAGTTAGTTACCATTTTTGTGTTATCTTGTTGTTGCATTGTCAAAAAATGTCTGTATTCGTAATCTTATCCCACCTACAAAGTTGTGATTTTGTTGGATACAGTACTGTGATGTGTGTCTGTGCGGAAAAAATGCAGAGAGAAATGCACTGGTGTGCATGCAGGTATGTTTAATAGTGTATGACGTGACGTCCATCAAGAATCCAGTACTCATCTTTTAGAGCTTGCAGAGTCATTTGAAAAGATGACAGAAAATTGTGTTTAATATTTAAGCTAAATCTCTGATAAACATCCTTTTGCTCTAACAACAAAAAAAAGATTTGTTTTTGGGTCTGTGTGGAGGAAGTCGAGCCCTCTTCCAAAATATGTAGTGCAAAATCTTACTCTGTGCCTGACATGTAGACAGATACACTGATATGAGGTATTGTTTGGGCTCTAGGGAAGACTGCAGATTGGTACAAGGATAAAGCCCAAACATCTGCCTGTCAGCAGTAATTTAAGCTTTATTCACTTCAAGTGAGAGTTTTAAAAGGTTAAAGTAGCATCTCAGTGAGTAGTTGACCACATGTGAAGGTATCAATAGTTTTAAAGACGTGGCAGATCTAGGAAACGTAAAAACTGCCAGTTATCAGAAGATATTCTGTTAGACAAGAGAGCAATGACCTCACAGTGTTTATTTGGAGCATGAACATCAAAACAGCGCGCCCATTCTCAGCTCCAGACCTAATGTTGAGCTGATTTTACATTTCTCCTCTCATTAATCAACTGTGGAGGCCAAAGAGAACACACTTTGTTCTTTGCCCCTATCACCAGCATCCTCATGCAACACACACACACACACACACACAACTGAGGCTGGCAGGCTAAGACTAGACAGGGTCTGTGTTTGATTTAGAAGATCCTAATGTGATTAGGTCTGTTTAGATTTGCACTTCCAGTCACGGCCGTATGAAGGCCAGGGGAATGTTCAAATCATGATGATGCTCAAAGATTCACCACGAGTTTAACCAACAGGTCAAAAAGCACAAACAGATTGAGCTGTTTTTAATATATTGACGGGAACAAAACAGTTTAACATGGTAACTTTTAAACAGTGATTGGTCTGTGTGTGTGTCATCAGGGATCATTAAAGTGGGCCGGTGGAAGCCGATGCCCATCCACTACCTAACAGATGCTCCGGAGGCCACGGTAGCGGACATGCTGCTGGATGTTTACCACATGGTCACACTGCGGATCCTACTGCACAGGTCAGCATTGTGTATTGCAGATTGTAAATAGGAATCCAGCTTTTTTTCTTTTTCTTTTTCTTTTTTTTTTTTGCTTCCATGGTGATGCATCCCCTCGAAATAAGTACCAGGCACACCAGCTGACTTGATTTTGTTCATCTAATTTCATTTTGCAGAGTTTTGGGGCACTTTGCAGTAACAGAACTGCAGTGTGTGTATCTGCTGCGTGTGCTTGGTGGACATATGGAGATGACCATATGTATACACTGTGCACACAGGCCAGCAGCTCTGGTTTCACTGGGAGCCCAAAAGTACAGTTTTACTTATCCACTCATTATAGTGGCGACTTTTAAGAGTTACAGAATAAATACACTTGAATAGAATCATATTCTAAGCATTAGAATGCACTATATACATTTTAATGCATTACGTTATTCATCATATATGTGCAGCAGGTATAATTTATACAAGAGATTACTTTGGAACAGGCAAAATACAAGAGGAAAGCCTCTTACAACCAGTGACTGCAGAAAACAAGGGTCAAAACTAGTCTTGTCTTCTAAATGCTTGGATTACATCAGATTCCTGTTTGTTTCTTTCTGTAATCAGCATTGCTCTTGAAAGAGTGAACAGAAAAGTTTTGTCATTTCCATGTAGCTTTGCCCGGCTGGAGGAGCTGCCATCAGACCAGTGGACCCACGCCACCGTGAGAAACGCCCTCAAAGAGCTACTTAGAGAGACCAACCAGAGCGCTCTGGCAAAGGAGTGTCCTCTCTCCCAGGTAACAGCTTCATAACGCTGTCCAGGCAGAGTTCAAGCTCAGCAGGAGTTTCACTGCGTCATGGGTCCAAATCAGACTCGAGTCGCTCTTTCTCTGAATAAGCTGAATGTTTTTATGATTTTTAGGTAATCCATTCAGTCACTGCATATTACTCACATTAGATGGTGTAAACAGAACATTCAAAAGAATTAGTTTGCTAAGTCCCAGATAATAAATGCTTTATACTTCAGGTTTTAGCACCCATAAGCCACAAATGTGAGCTATAATCAGCACATGCAGGACATATTTAGATGTTCCTGCAGGTTGCTTGATATTCAGATTTTCTTTATGATGTGTTGTGATGAACTGAACACAAGGACAAAGTTTAAATTCCTTCTTTTGCCTTTTTTTTTTTTTGCCGTTTTTGTCACACGCTTATTGATAGCCAAGATGTATTTGTCTCTAAGCACATGGTTTCATCATCAGTTCACCACACGCTTAGTGCAATGTGTAATCTGAGTCGCACACACACACACACACACACACACACACAAATATTGGTACCATCCCATGGGAAAGGATGCAAACACGCACACCTCAATTATCCTGCTCACACACACCCTGCAGTCATTAGAGTCGAGAGTGTGTCATTTCGACTTGTGATTTATACATAAGACTTAGTCATGATGTAATTAGTGATTAGGGGAAGTGTGTGGGTGGTGTGCATTTGCAGCTTGACTCATGTGACTTTTAATCCTCAGCGTTTCCCATGTTGAGCTTTTGCTGGCGTTTTTGCATCTCTTGCTCGGTATAAGTGGCCAGTTGTTGGTCATTTGCGGAGACTTGAGATTTTTAATCAGTCTGAAAGACAAAGCTGTTGCTTAATGGTTCAAAAATTTTGGCTAACCCCATGAATGACTAATGTATTTTGTCAAATTGTCTCTGTGTCAGAGTATGATCTCAGCAATCGTCAACAGTTCCTACTATGCCAACGTCTCCACCTCCAAGTGCCAGGAGTTTGGGCGCTGGTACAAGAGATACAAACGCATCAAAGGTAACTCTGAAGCCTTACTCACATTATCAGGTAACTGAGTGTAATTAAGGCAGTCAGTTTCCTTTTTTTCTTTCTTTCATTGTTAAGCAAGCTATATCTGCAAACTAGCCTCAAGCTGGGCACAGATATTCCTGCCCTAAAGTGCTAAAGTGAAGGTGCTCAGTGGGAGACTCGTCAGTATTTTTCTGATTATGGAACAATGTTGCATATATTTGTTGGCTGTCAGAGACAACAGCATGCAAAGTCTAATGGGACCACAATGTAGTTAATTAGCTGCAGCCTGTGTGCCCTCACTTAGATTATGACAACTGAATGCTTTCTAAGGCCCTGGCTGAAATGCTACAGTTTGAAGCAGGAATGAATTTGTCCCTAATTATTCTTTTTAAAAATGAATGATGACATTACGGTTGTAAATTGGCTTTATGATTTACCAAATGATTCCCCTGGTTTTACTAACGCTGTTGTTTTAAAGTGGAGCAATGTTTAAGACAAGATAAAGGCTGGTGTGATTTTTAAAAAGGTCACCTTAGTGTTTTTCCTGCTCCGTGGTAAAGAAGCTCATTACGTGTGTCTTTGGCTATCGGATCAATATTATAACAGTTTGTCAGGGAACCACTTTGTACGATGTGAAAATCTCTGGGTGGTAATTTTCCACAGTGAACACTTTTGTCTCAAAGAAATGTAACTAATGATGTTGTTAACAGACTGAAACAGACATAGTTTCATGTCATTTAAACTTTAACGGTTAATTCTGTTTTCGTTCCTCGACTCTCAGAGTTGAAAATATCCTTAATTATCTTTAATAAAAATATAAATAAGGATATTTTCAAAAGTGGAAACTACACCTGTACCTTATAGGAACTATCTCTGCATTTATTGGTTGCGTTATTTGAAAATGTAGCCATCTTTAATATGAGCTTTGGTTATTGTAACAGTCTATATATTTAATAAAATACGATAGAATTTAATAGAAACCCAAATAACAGGAGAGTTTTGTTGACCATTAACATTAGAGCAGGTTTTAGGTGTGAGTATGAAGGTGTTTCCCCCAGAGGTTAAATCAGAATAGCTGATGTTTGTTTTCCCGGGTTGATTCCACACATGCTTTTCCTGCCACAACAAGTAAAAATGACGAACACGATAATGAGGTCATCTTGCAATCTTTTTGTTTTTGTTTTTTTTTTAAAGGAAAGCTGGTGACTAAAATGCTATTTTTTACGCAGCAGTGAGCAGAAATGTGGCCACACATGGGTTTCTTGAGTGCCAGATCCTTGTGTGTATGTACAGTTCTGGTCCTCACTGCCAGGTGTTGCTGCAATGTAGTGATTATATTTTGAGTCTAGGTGTGTGGCTTTTGGTAACCTCCCGGTTAAGTGTCCCCCTCCTGCCTTGTTAAAAACTTTTACAGTTTTTTGAACAACTCTCCTGAACCTCAGCCACCAGCTGTTCGGCTGTTTATACTTTATTTGCTTTCTGCTGCTTTGAAAACTCATAAAGGTAAAAACTGTCAGACACTTTTTTAAAAAAAGAAGGAACTGACACTTATTGCTAGTCACATCTCAAGTTAATATGACTCACCTGCCTTAATGCCTTCGTTTTGTGATCCTTTCTAATGAAGCTTTTCCATTCTTCTGTCCACCCCCTGTATGTGTCTGAGCACGTGTGCCAGCCTCTGTGTGTCTAATCTGCTGCATGAGACGTCTGTCAGTGACAGCTCTCAGTAGGAAGGAACTGTCACACATGGTTCACATTAATGTCACCCTTAATACACATGACAAAACTAAATGCTCTTAACTCCTAATGGGAAACAGCAGTAACCTCCCCTCCCCCCCTCCCCCCAACTCACACACACACACCAACAAAACACAGGAATAATACTTATTACACACACACAAGGTAAAAATCTGATGCCCTGCCAAACCTTGCTGCAACTTTTTATTCCCTTAATAACCAAAAATGCGACACACAGCCAAACCGGAGTGGAAGCCTAACAAGAAGCAGACTTGCGTGGAGAGGCTGTTAAAATCCAGGGGAAGAGAAAGAAAAGAGTTCAGAGGAAACATTCTTCACTTATTTGATAATCTTATCTGGTGAATATGGAGACAGTAAGTGAAAATAAGACCATACTTCAGCCGAGGTTGTGATCAGATCGTCCCCCGAAGACTAGAATTATAGTTGAGATTTTCACACTTTGAAATGATACAGTGCAGTTTTGTGACTTGGAGCAAAGTTTTGTGGTATTCTTGACTCCGGGTCCTGGACCTCTGGGGGTGCCATGACCTAATTTGAGAACCGCTGCTGTAAGAACTCCTGGAAGGATCCCTGTAGGATCTCTCACAAGCTCCTCTACTGTCACTATCACTACTGAGGCTTGGATAAAACCTGAGCCATTTAACTTTTGCTCACACTGTCTGATGTCAGAGTGGGATGAGAAACATGAAGTAACCGTTAATGGACTGGATGCAGTGTAGATCATTTTTATAAGTAAAGCATCATTGAACTACGTGGGTAATCATGTATGCAGAAACTAGGTTATTTCTGAAGAAACTGCTAACAGTCTTGGTCCTCTCGCTTTCATTGTCTTTGTAGGTGAATACATTGAAAAGATGTGGTTGTCACAGGAGAAGTCGGATATAAAAGGTACGCCCATCGTCTAATGTGTTTTTAGTGGAATGAAAATTAAATACTTCTGACACTTACATTGCATATGATGCTCGCTAATAAGAAGCGTCTCAGAGTTTTTGCATGTTTTCTGTGTGAGATTTGTCTGAAACTTCAAACTGAATACCAGCAGTCTAAGAAATATTAACCTTTAACCCCACACCAGGATGTTCAATCCAGATATATTAACACAATATTGTATATGTGTGTTGACGTAGTGGAGCGGGATTTGGACCTGAGCATCCTCAGCCATCGTCCTCCCTCTCTCTTGCCCTCTCCCACCCATTTGGGTGGGTCCGGAGTTCATTCCCTTAAGAGTGGCCTCGGGGACACTCAGACCTCAACCCAGCCTCACGGCCTGCCTCACCCTAGTGGACAGAATCACCCCAGTCCTCCACTTCGTCCACAGGCTCCACCTCTCCTGGGCCACAGCGGGCTCCTGCCTCCCCAACTCCCCCCTCAACTTGTACGTCAACAGCTCGCGATGGCCCACCTCATCAACCAGCAGCTGGCTGTTAGCCGCCTGCTTGCCCACCAGCACCCACAGGGAGTCAACCAGCAGTTCCTCAACCATCCTCCTATCTCACGGAGCTGCAAGATCTCCGGGGCTGTTTCTGAGCCCAGCCTCAACTCCGGGGCCGAAGTCTCCTCCGATATTTACCAGCAGGTCAGGAATGAGCTGAAGAGGGCCAGCGTTTCCCAGGCCGTGTTTGCCCGTGTGGCCTTTAACCGCACACAGGTAAACGTGGAGTTAAGGCAAATGTGGAGACGATAATAAAAGACTTCATTCCATAGAATCTAAGAATGACTATTTAAATGTGTGCGTCTGCAGGGCTTGCTGTCAGAAATCCTCCGTAAGGAGGAGGATCCTCGCTCTGCCTCTCAGTCTCTGCTGGTCAACCTGAAAGCCATGCAAAACTTCCTTAACCTGCCTGAGAGCGAGCGAGACCGGATCTACCAGGAGGAGAGGGAGAGGAGTACCAACACTAACCACAACCACTCCACCAACCACATCTCCAGTGCCAACACACACAGACACGCACAGGTACATGCACACATTTAAATACGAGCTCTGCACATGAAATAAAGCGCTAGCAGATTTCTTTTCAACTAAAACTTGAAAAATCTTACACTCTTATAGTCTAGCTTATGTCACTCACTACAACATATCTTTATTTTTCATTGACATCAGATTGTGTTTCTTGGTCTTGTGTAGACAAAATGCAGCATGCCCGGCCCGGAGCTGCAGATAAAGCTGGACTCGCTGGTAAACATCACATCAGGGATCTATGAGGAGATCCAGCAGGAGATGAAGAGGGCGAAGGTCTCCCAGGCTCTGTTCGCTAAGGTGGCTGCTAATAAAAGTCAGGTCAGTCCTTGTTTTTGTTGTTTTGATTCTTTGATTTTCACAACCGAATTATACTCAAATCTGAACCTGTAATCACAGCCCGCTGCTGTGAACTTAGCCTGAACGGGTGTGGGCTGTAGGTGGGCTGCCTAAACTTGCATGTACATAGAGGGTTACACGTGCAAACCTGAGATAAAAATGTCTCAACATGAGTAAAAATTTCTGAGTTGATAATGTTTGAAGGAGCTGATGAGGGTGTAGTGTAGACGTGTGTGACTGTGTGTTTGTGCGAGGGCGTGTGCGGTATCTGATTACCCACTTGTGGCATACCATCATGACTCCATCCTCAGATAAACAATGCGGGCGATCGAGGGCGAGATCAAAGCATAGTCTGCTTCTGAAGGGGGAGACGGGGAAGGAGGGAGGGAGATGGAGGACGCTATGGTTTTAAAACCAGTTTAAATATCTTCTGACAACAGACTACATTTATTATGAATACAGAGTTGGTGTGTTTGGGTGTGTGAGACTCGCTGAGAGATGCTTAAAAGCTAAATCTGAAACGCTAAAGGATGAGAACACAGGACGAACAGAAGGATGCAAGATGGAGGAGAAGACAGACAAGATGATGGAGGGATGATCACATTATTACCATTAATTTCCAGGCTGAAGGCTGTGTATAAACAACAGCTGGTGGCAGATCCTGGGTCAGCCTAGCAGAGATAATGCAATCTTCACACACACACATGCGCGCACTCGTTTGCAGGCCCCACTCATATCAGACTTTCCTTCTGGTTTTTCCTTCGACTCTTTGGGACAAACTTTGATTCACTCGTGTTCGCACATGTATAAAATAATATAAATAAATGTGTAAAATTGAAGAAAAAGTGACTCTGCTTTATTCACCAAGCATGTGCACATGCAGGGTCTCAGTGTATGTGACAGAACAAACAATAGGGGAAAAGCAGCATGTATGGTACGTTTATATTTATATGTACAATGATGAAAAAGCGCAAACATGCTGGGATAAATTATGGGATAAAGAAGGGATGGATAGATGCTTACTGTATATACATAAGGACTTGGCAGTATATATTCAGTGTATATGTGTCTACAGTGGTTTATAGATATGTACATGTATACGTTGTGCTTTGGTTCAGGTATGGTGGATATAAGTACAGACACTGCGACTGAAATAATTTTGCTTCCTAAATGAGAATGAATGTTACAGTCACCTGGTGTGTAGCCCTAAAATGTCATATTAGTCACCTACATGCCATAACAGAGCATTTTCTTCACAGGGAAATCATTAAACCTACCTGCCTTCAGTGTTGGAAAGTTGTAAACTAGCTTTAACTAAGCTCCTCTAGATAAAGTTTGTTTGGGGTTTTATTTGCATTGTAATTCAAGTAGTTCACTTACTTTTTAGCATTTTTGTGTAGGTGGTTACATTTAAAAGATTCTTTATTTATTTCACCATTGATTTTGCAAATTGCTGAAGCATGTTAGTAATTATTTTTCTTTCATTGTAATTGCTGTAAACACCCTTTAATCAGGTGTTCACCACCATCAGTATTCCTTGGTAAACCCTCCAGATCTCAGTCTGGAAAATGCTCAGTACACGAGGCTAGAGTAGTTTTAATGCTTTCCTTTTGAGTTACACCTGCAAACAAGTGGGCGCTGCATTAATTTGTTTGATAGTAAAGACACAGCTAACCTCTCTTCTTCCTTCAGGGTTGGCTATGTGAGCTGCTAAGATGGAAAGAGAGCCCAAGCCCTGAGAACCGCACATTGTGGGAGAACCTGTGTACCATCAGGAGGTTCCTGGCGTTGTCACAAGTCGACCGAGATCAGGTGTATGAAGAAGAGTCGAGACAGCAGCACAGCGACAGGCTGCACACCGTCCTGCACATCTCAGAGCCGCAGGTAACAAACATGCAGTCAGTGGTCGGAGTTTGGCACCGCTAGGATGAATCGGAAAGTTTGTTTTGTGTTTCACTGAAGTGGTAAATGTGGTTAAAAATCCGAGGAGCAAAAGAAACGCGTGAAAATCTGATATTTAAAAATAGTCAGCCACTCGCAACCACAGCGCAGCCATGTGTAAGAAAAGACGCAAATCAAAGTGTTTTTACGAGTGAGAAAATGGGAAAAGCAGCATGAGCGTTTGCTGTGCTGTGTCAAAAAGTTTCCTCTGTCTCCTCCGTCTGTCTGATCCCACCACCTGCTCCTCTTAGCAGCCCTCCTCTTTGTCATGTTTGTGTCCCATAAGTCATTGAAAATAGAAGTGGTAAATGACCAGCCCACACATTTCCTGCTAAACACTCCTCCATCCCACCCTCTCCCAAAAACCAAAATGCTCTCCAGTCTAGCCCTAACCTCAATATTATTCAGAACATAGCCTGTAATTATTGAAGCAGAGAAAAAGGAATTGCCATTATCTTTATTTAGGTCCTTTAATTTTGATGGACCACAGATTTATGGTGTTGGATTCCTGTGTTTGGGTGTGCAGGCCTCCCCACCCTGTTAATAAGCTCTAGTAGCGTGCTTGTTTGTGTGATGAATTTGGGAGTTTAGCGTGCATGTTGGCGGGTGATGGAAGCCGGTTGATCGCACTTCCGCTTGTAGTACATTTTCTTTGAGTCTGCAGAGGGGCACGAGCTGAAATACGAGCCGAACAGTTCGCTTACTCCCGTGGCGATGAGGAGTGTGAGAACACAGAATGAGTAATCTTCAAATAGACTGTGACAGAGCAAACCGTAGTGTGTAATAGATTTTGATGTTTCAAAGCTTGAGAGTTTAAGAGATTTAGTTATTTATGGACAAATACGTGCAACCTTTTTCAGCATGGATGGCAAAGCAAATATGCGCCCCTACACGAATCATCAAAAGGCCGTATATTTGTAGCTTTACATATAAGAAACATGTCTAAAGGGAATGATGAAAGTGTTTTTAGTGCTGAAATCTTTTTCTCCTGTCTTTCACATCTAACATCTTCAGTGACACAAACAAAACAAAAATATAATCAAATGTCCTTTTTAACTGCTTTCAGTCACATCCTACTGAGTTTCTAATGCAGGAAATGCACATGTGATGCAGCTGTCTTAAAAAAAACCTCATAAAAACAGCGATACTTTCACACACTGAAAGTTATTAAAATCTACAGCAAAACTGCTAGCAAAAACCCGACAAACGGGCCGTTTCTGTGAAGTCTGTGTCACTTGTTGAGTTCACTCATGTATGAAAACACACATACATATGTTAATTTATCTTGTTCCTGTTTTTAGCTTGATTTCACTGTGTATAGCGAGAAGACAAAAACAAATGTATATTACATACTTTTTTTTTTTACTCTTCTTTGCAAGCTACATATCAATTACTGGCAAAATCTAAATACATTTTCATTAAATGTATTTACAGCATGTACGTGGTGTTGCCTTTTATTTTGAGAACAGTTACTCCACATAACATATCATTTGTTAGGATTTGAGTCTTATTTGTTCATATGTACAGGACACCGAGGAAGTTTTAAAAAGTTTAAGTGATAACATTTAACAGTAAATTAAAGAAATCATGACTCAAGGGCCACTTATTAACTTCATACAGTGTCAACTTTGTGTTAAGCTGCCTCAGACCGAGGTGAGCTGCCCTTGAATCGGCTTTTTAAATGTACATTTTTGGCATAGTTTTAAATGAACTGATATGGAAAATCAAGAAAAGGCAAACATTTCTGTTAAATAAGGTGAGACGGATCCATTGTCTTTGTTTTTTTTCTATTTTATTCTCGCCTATTGCAGAATAGGCGACACAAATCTTCTAAATGCCGTGACTCAACCTTTTTTATTTTCTAAACAGACCCTCCACAGGCAGCCCCTGCCACCGCTAATGGCTCCATCCCCAATTCATGATGAACCCCAGCCCATCCCCCCGCCAGCGCTGCAAAGCTCAGAAGATGGGCCTCAGCGCGGGGTGAGCCCTGGCCTCGGAGGTGGAGGAACAAAGAAGGCCCGGTCACGGACAAGGATTTCTCTGGAGGCCCTGGGAATCCTTCAGAGCTTCATTGGCGATGTGGGACTGTACCCGGACCAGGAAGCGATCCACACCCTGTCAGCCCAGCTAGACCTGCCCAAACACACAATCATCAAGTTCTTCCAGAACCAGCGCTACAACGTTAAGCACCACAGCCAGGCCAGAGAGCCTACCGCTGGGGAGGATGACAGGGAGAGCTCCAGTCCCAGTGAGGGAGGCGTCTGCACAATCGAGGGCAGAGGAGGGGAAGAGGCTCTCTCCCCGTCTGAGGAGTCAAGTGAGGACGGGAGAGGATCAGTGGAGGTGTTCAGAACAGAAGGAGGAGATGTGGGAGGAGAAGGTGAGGTGGAAATGGAGGTTGAGAAGGAGGAAGGGGATGATGCAAAAGCTTCAGGGCCAGTAGCTTCCTCTCTGTCCCCTTACAGCAGCGCGGACAGCCCCCAGTCTGGAGAGCAACAGAGATAACAGCAGCGACCACACACAGACAGCCTGTGAATAAACACCATTTTGTCATCACCTTTAATAGAGCTGATGATCAGAGCTCTCTAATATCTGAAAAACTTGGGAAAAGTATTTATGGATGGTTTGACTGAAAAGTGAGTCCACCTACCTTCAGAGCCAGTGTTTTTGGTTTATAAAACAGTGTTTGGGACAACGCTCAGTGCCACTGAGAGAAAATGCATTTCAGTTATGCCATGGTTTTTGTTTTGATGTTGGGGAAAAGGCTCCATAGGACAACACGTCTTTGAAAATCAGATTTATTTAATTCTTTGAGTCGTTTTCCACTTTTTGACAGGATAAAAAAGAAAAACGCTCAAGCCTTCTACATCTTAGACTGCATTTAAAACACAGTCCTCTTACTAGCTCTCCAAGTACATTTCCAACAGTTTTAGCAAAGAATGTGCATCTTCTTTGTCTGCTGTCGATAAAATGCAATAAATTTTGTATTTGCTGTACTGTTTTGATAAAAGGTGCATATATGGTTTGTATAAAGTGATTGAGTGCATGTTGCCCCTCTTAAATCCAACCCCATAAATACATAACTGCAGGGATAGAGGCTTACAGCAGGTCAGAGGAGCAAACTCTTACATGCCTTCAGGTTCAGGTTTCATGCACTTACATTGGGACCAAGGATAAACGGCACTGAACTGCATTCGCCTTTTAGAAATACAAGCATGCAGGGAAAAAATACTATAACCTCTTATTTTCTGATTTTATTTTTTTCCTTCTAGATATAATTTTTTTTGTTGTCCTTAAAATTATTTTGGAGATCCCTGCATTGACTTGTCTGTATGTGAAACTCAAAAAAAGCCAGTTCACACTTTGCTCCTTTAACTATTTATTACCAGCTTTGTATTTACTTAAATCTAAGTATTATTGTTGTAATTACATTTTTTTTTCTTTGCAATGACAACAGATGTCTTTGTAAATGGGACTAAAACATGCCAAGAGGACCTTTGGACTGTTACACACTCAACATTCAACTTTTTCTTTGGCTGAAAAGGAAA
>NW_005187677.1:487289-499263 GCF_000239375.1 Pundamilia nyererei | reverse complement strand
TGTGTTTATCAAACACACCCATCAACTTACGAAGGCGGCTGTTTCCAAGAGTCTTCCTGTTTGTTGTCGTCATGTCTGCTCTCCAGAGAAATCCATCAGTTGATCTCGATAATGACTGAAGGGTGCATGTAAAGTCATGTAAAAGCTCGTATCAAAATAGCTGTCATTCCATCTCTGATTCTAAGTAGTCAATTGCAACTCCAACCTCCGACATTATAAAAAGAGCAGCTGTCGAATGCAAAGGCCTCGCTGACCACAGACGTGACTGTAAAAACAGCAGCTGTACACTGCAAAATATAAATTGTACAAAAGCAATTAAAGGGATTGAGGAGGTGGGGCTTCTTTTTTTCTTTTTTTTTTTTTAAATTTAGGTCGTGCAGATTTAACTCGAGGACTGCAGAAACAAATATTAAAGGGAGAAACATTAGCTGACACAAGCACGTGTTAAATGACACCATGCAGGTGAACCGTCCTGCAGTTTAGCTGCTTGGGTTTACTGACCAGAGAAGTCAATGTAGTTATTGTTTGCAGAAATAAAGTTCTTGTTAACTTAAAATGTATGTGCGAGTGAAAGCCTCATCCTATAGTTTTTAATATTTCCCGGAGCTGTTTTCCTTTTTTAAATACTGGTGTTATAGCATTCTGCAGTATACTAATGGAAAAATGTACTGATCTGATAACGTAAGTGAATCTGAGTGTAATGATGTCCTTGAGTCTTTCCAATGAATATAATCCATTTAAAACTGTTATCAAAGAACTGTATCTGTCAGAGACACTGTGATGATATCTGCTGTGAGGGTTCAGAGTTGTTTTGTTCTGGGAGTCATTAAGAGTTTTGCTAACTCTGTGCAGCTCCGTGTTTTCCTTACATGCCAGAGCACCTGATAACAATTTGAAACATCTGAGCAAACTCATATCTCTGTCTGCCCCTCTAAGGTCAAACGTGTTTGTGTGAAATGGCTGTGGTAGCAGGCTGTTGTCGGGAAGACATTTATATTAAGTTGCATGTGAAAACCCTGACCTACACACTCGACCACGACTCTAACCTACTTGTTTCTTTCCCACTGAAAATGTTTTCACTCAAACTGGAGAGGAAATCCCTCAGAAAACAGCTAACCTAGTGGTGGAAAGTCAAGAAAAAGTTATTGGAAAAGTAAAGCCGTGAGCCCTGTGTGCTACTAAAGTTTTTTTTTTTTTTTTAAATGGATTCAAAGCTAAAGCGTGAAATATCCTTTGTGTGTTTCATGTAGTTTTCTGTGTTCATTGGTTGTTTCAAGTGTGATGAAAACTAATTGGAGATCACAGTTAACTCAGATCTAATATTACAACTGCATCAGTGAGTGTCAGCACGGTCCAACGGTTTTCTGCTCACACAGCTGGCTATTAGAGCCGTATGGCAGGCTGATACGGAGCCATTAGAGGTGTGTGCGTGTGTGTGTGCGTGCGTGCGCTCTGGGACAGGGACGCAGGTGCTCCGTGGGCTGATATTACCCAGGATGCTCGAGGTGGGGGCGTGGGGGTTATAGGGGGAAGGAGGCTCTCTGCGGAGCTCGCAAACACACCTGTGATCCCCTGCTAGCACGCTCACGCACTCAAACACACACACACACACACACTGTCCCCTCAGCCCCTGCGCTGGAGCACGTTAATACACACTCTGATAAACAGGCTAATACTCGCAGCGGCAGCACTTTACACGCCACTGAACGCAACACACGGTAATCAGTGAAGCCAACACGTGGCGCTGTGTGTGTGTGTGTGTGTGATGTTTTGGAGGCTTCTGTGGCCTTTGTGCGCACTGCCTTGCATGTAAGCAACAAACAGCCTGTAGTGAAACATTCGAGAAAGTTATACGTGCAAATTTTCACATTTTTAATTTAGAGTCCACGTTGCAGCACACTAGTTGCATACTGAGGGCTTTTATTTTTTCATCTACTGTGCCCTGCTCCTTTGGGCACCCTGATGACTTCATTTTGTCACAGATTATTAGGCAGAGGACTCACTCGCAGGACTCTGAAGTTTAGAGAGAAGGTGAGGGTTTATTTACAGTGTGGCACCAAGTGAGAATATCTACATATATACAGTGAGACAGATAACACGGGGCTCCAGGGGGTGGAGGGGGGTCCAAGGGGAAGGTCCAAGGCGGGGTACATACGCTCCTCTTGAACTTAATCCACAGCTCACTCTGAATGTCCACTCCAAAATGCTCACGCTCACTCACACACATCCACAGAAATCCAAACGTCAGGGAGACAGGCAGGGAATCTAGAAGGCCTGTACACAGAAAAACAACGTTAGGAGGAAACTCTAGGTGATCACAAGGAATACTTCCAAAGGCTAGGCTACACTGACGCTAGGTAATGTGACAATCCAGCAAGGAAGCAGCCTCTCTTGCCATCTTAAGTAGTCTGCCAGGATCAGTGTGAATGAGCCACAGGTGTGTGTTCAGGGCGGGTTCAGAGGCGGGGAATCAAGGTCCAGTTCCGCCCTGGTGGGAGAGGCGAAGACAAAAAACACACACACCACGACCTCTCCAGATCTTGAGAACCATGACACATTTAGTCAACTAAAACGCTCATGTGATTTGTAGCTTGCAATAAGTATTGGTTGTTTAGTACAACCAATACTTATTTGCACATAACCCATAGCACTTATGGTATGGGTTATGGTAGCACTAATTTGCACATAACCCATGAAAAAGTACGATACGTCGGTCTTGAGCCAGCCCTCATTTCTTTATATTTTGCTTAGCAAAATATTGCTAAGCAGTCTTCAGGAATAGTTCTCCAGGTTTCTTGAAGGACATTCAAAGCTCTTCTGTGGATGTTTCTGCCTTTTGTTCTGTTGTCTGTCAACATGATCCCACTATGCTTCAATAATGCTGAGATCCATATCCTAATATCCTACTACCTCCTACAATAGGAGGAAATTTCTTTACTACAAGTATGAGCAGCTTGAACATCCAGACAACAGATGTGGGGTTTATTTGCTGTGAATAAAACCGGAACTTGAAATAATGTCACTGAAAGCACTTTCAGTCAGATTAGGAATTATTGATTGAGTTTTCTTAAACACAATATTACTAATGTATCATACTTGTGATCGAAGTACATCCTGTCTGTCTCATTAGGTGACATTTATGGACAATTATACAATTTACGCGCCCACAAGCACCTGAACAGAAACTGTGTAAATTGTAATTACCATGCTCCTATAACACCTCCTCAATAGCACTAATGCTCTAACCAATTACAACTATTTAACCTTTACCTGAACCTAAAACTGGTTCTAAGATGAGGTTTAAAACCAAGTCCAAGTCTTGAAACAAAGCTTTAAGCAGGTATGATGACATCTAAATCCTCACCAGTTCACACACACACACGTTTACGTAACTTTTCCATTTGTCAAAACAGAATTTCGCTCTTATTCAAATCGTAGAAAATTCCTCCTCAGAAATGTGTCATTAACACAATACGTCTGTAGGGTATTATATATGCTAAGACGCATCCAAGTTATTGCACATTGTCATCAGCTACTCGTGGTAACTAAACATCACAACTTTTGGCCCGTCACACACACACACACACACACACACACACACACACAGATGGTGAAAACACCCCTCAAAACACGCAGAGATGAAATGAGTCAGAAAACAACCACATCACATCTCCTTCAAAAACAAACATTTAATTATGGCAGCTCTGCTGCATTAGTGGCCGACCGGCGGGTTTTGATGTGCGCCTCTAAATAGCGTTACATTGAGCCAGTAACATTTTTAACGCCCACAAAAGACATTCAAAGCAAATCACTTCAAGAGGAAAATGAAAGACAATTTAAGACTAATAGGGTTTTAACTTCTAAATGTCTGGAATCTGATCATTTAACGTGCCATTTCAAGTAATAAAAGCTCTTTTGTTTGTTAATACATGTATTTTTAGTTTTTTTTAAAGGAAATATATTTAAAGCTAAATTAGGAAGTTTTCTCTCTACTTTTGGGAGAACTTTAGGAATGGACATCTTATATTTGGATAATTCATTAGTGGATGTGGATTACCATTAACGTTAACCTACTCCTGATCAAGTAGGTTAACGTTGTTGAGCTCCAATAAAACCTTCCAGCTCATCTTTACTGTCTGTAGTCAGGTGTTTTCAGTGATGAATGACTAATTCAACAAAATATGCTACTTCAAAAGCTTTCAGTGATGGTTTGCGATCATAAACACTATAATGTTTTACTCTGTATTTAACCCAATGAGTTAGGGTTCAAACTATATCTACCTTTTAGCACACGGAGTCCCACAGGGGAGTGTCCTGGGCCCCCTGCTGCTTGTAGGGGAATACAGTGTGTCATGGTTACCGTGAAAAATCCCATCTTTAAATGTTGATGATTCATTTAGCCACTTAGATTTCGCTCCATGCACATTAATTTAGGTGAAGAGGTTTTTTGGCATTGTTCCATCTGACATATTAACTTGTGTGATGTGGTTTGAAATGTGACAGATAAAAAGAGATGCACGGTGGGCCTATTAACCTAATTAAAGGCACCCCTAATTCTCCCTTTAAAATAATGTACAGTAACGATAGTTAAAGGTTATTTTACAGTGACAGGTTGGCTATCTCTGCACACTGTTGTTATTTCTTTAAGATACATGTTTGGTTGTGCTGCAGGAAAAAGGGAGTTATGTGTGCAGGAATGGGAGGCGGGTCTTGGTTGTTGTGTGTGACTGTACGGGGCTGAAGTGAGGTGTTGTACGAGAGCACTCTCCCCAGAGTTAACAGCCCGTTTGCCTGTGTTACCGAATAAACGGACAAAATGAGATCAAAACGTCTGGTTCTTGGGAACGTTACAGTACTTTTAGCCCAGTGTTTTAATGGGGGAAAGAAACATCTAAAATTAAATACATCTATACAACATGCAGTACAAACTGAGCGAGCACAATAAAGTTATTTACCTTTTTAATTTACTCCATTGATAGATTACTAATGCTTCTGTAGGCACGGTAAACAGAACATTCACTTATGTACTCTAATTAGGAAACAGACCAATTAATATCATTAATAAAATAAAAAAAACAGAATTTACAGGCTCTAATTTGTGGCACAATTTATTTGCTTGTTCTTATTTTTCATTTGGTGCTTATTATTCACCCAGTAACTGAAGAGGTCTTTAGGCTACTGTACCAGCCAACAGCAAAGTTAAACAGGTGACTGGGAAACTCTGCTGTAGATGTGACTGTGATTTATACGGAGCACCTAAATACTGTTGCAGACCAAGCACACTCACCCCCTCCTACCCAGCCACGCCACTAAACCTATTCAGGAATGTCTCAAGCAACATGACAAAGAACCCAAAGTGTTGACTCTGCCCCCAAACTTCCTAAATCTCCTCCCAAGCAAACATGTAATGTGCCAGAAATGACCTAATCCTCACCACCCACAGGACCCGAATGATCCACTGCCAACATCCTGGTGAAAGACACCATGGGACAGCAACAGAGGTCAAAGGGACCTAGACTATATGAAACAAGTGCCATGGCTCGTGATCGGCGTATACACCATCATTAATGCCTCTCTGAGCTTTGAGCACACGGTGAAAGTGAGACTCAATCATCTATTAAGGCATTCTGAAGTTATGTAAGGCAACGCTGGCTTAATTTATGCTCTGTAAATAATTATGTCATTGCGCAGTGATCTCGCTTCATCACACTGGATTTTACATCACATCCACAACTTCCAGCTTAGGTGATGTCACCCAAAAAAAACCCTGAACAACAGATTTCTGTTATTTCTCAGTGACTAAAGGACATCAGTTTGCCAAAAGAATATTTAATAACTGATCCTGAAATATACACTTTCGACTTTTTTGCATTAAAAAAGGAATGTGGCAGTGACTGGAGCACAGCTGAAGTTATTAACCCTTTCAGCAGACAGATAATGTGTTGGTCTAACCTCAGTGCGAGCCAGAGGAGCCGTCGAGGAAGCACAGCTGGCCGGGTGGCTGTGGGCTCTCGACACCAGCTGCAGACTCTTGTGCAGAAAGAGCCACCAGGTGTCTGGGATTTCACGCTCCTTCCCTCTTTCCAACGATTCCTACTGCCGCCTGCTGAACCGTTACTGGGTTGGATTAGCACCGGCTGTTCCTCCACAGTGCCGCCACGGGCCCAAAGCTCACCACGCTTTACTGCCCATCTCCCTCACACAGGATGGAGGAAAATGTTCTTTGGACTTATTTTCAAGCTTGCTGCCGAAGCCTTGTTTTGGTAGTCTGTGTTTAGTGATGGTTGAGATCTGTTTGTTGACAGGGTGAGCATATTTGTTTTCACTGTTGTCAAGACAAGAAATGTTTAATTAAGAAAGGTCACTTAACCAAAATTACAAAAACACAAATTGTTCATACAAATAGTTTTTGGTTTTGGTGGTGTTGGTCTACCGCTGAAATTTTCTATTCCCAGAACATGGTCCCCAAAACCCTGGACAGTCCAAAGGCTCAGTTAAGTTCTGACACTTCCAATGACAAACTGTGTGAATGAATGAAGGAATTTCAGATGTGCATGCTTTCCCGTTACTCTGACGGGATATGACTGCTTCAAGTACAAATGACTACACTGGTCACTTTTCCACAAAAGTTGTAATGGCAGCCTCTTTTCCTAGCTAGTAACATTTATATATTACTTTCAGTGCAGTGCAAGTTTAACTATATGACTGTTACTATAACACACAGGTGAAACCAGCCATGTTACAAAAGTGTCCTCCTATTTCCAGTCTTGCTGCAAAATTTTGCTAACTCAGTTCTAGCTGTGTTTAGCACATATAAGATAATCAATAGTATATATTTTCCAAAAGCTAGCTCTAGTCGGATTTACTGATTTGACGATATTCCAATGACTCCATTCTATCAAGGCAGTGGCGCAGTTATCAGAGATGAATGTTAAGTCTGTTTTTCGCTAACCAAAATTAGCATCCTATGTTATACCACAGTGCATTACAAGCTGCAGTTGCTAGCCACGCAAGTTAGCTAGCATATATATTAACATACAGTGAAGTGACTCTATGCAGTCTCATGAAAAACAAACTACACCGCACCATTCAGTCGCTTTTGGAGACATGTTTGGTAATTATAACTTGAAGTCCTGGTCTTCTGTATGACTTTATCAGTCTCTTGTATCAGTGTGAAGGAATTTTGGTCCTCTTCTTTACAACATTGATTCAGTTCATTTTGAGGTTTGTGGGCATTCATTTATACACAGCACAGCTCAGCTCTGAACTTTGACTTAGCCACTGGTATACAGAGGAGTTCACAGTCAACTGCAACATCTCAACTTTGGTATCATCTGTCCAAAGGGCATTGTTTCAGAGCTCTTGCAGTCTGTTCAGACTTTGCAAAACTAATCCATGTTGCCATGTTTTTATTGGATACGAGAGGCTTTCTCCTCCAACCCTTCCAAGCAATCCATACTTGTCCTGTCCTTTTGAAATATGTATGAACTTACCTTAAAAAAGGTAAGATTTTGAAACAGTTACATTTCTGCTATTGTCAAACAGAACACAATAATCAAAGTGATATTTTGTTTTGTTCATTTTACTTGCTCTTATCTCTCCTCAGCTTTCCCTCATTATTTCTCCCTTCCTTCCTCTCTGGTATTTCTTCTAATCTTCCCAACTAATCATGAGTGTTTAAAGCCTAAAGTGAAAGAGAAAGGAAGTGTTTAGAGTAATGCATCCACACAGATCAATACATAAACACACAGACACACACGTGCGTAGGTGTATGTTGCACTCAAAGAAACCAATAATGCGCACTATAAACACACAGATATACTGTATTCATATACAGAAATACACACAGACCAGGCGGCTCAAGCAACTGCTAACAATTACAACAATTAGTGGTTGTACTTAGCCAGCCAGCCACGCTGCCTGTTTATAATGTGATGGAGCACAAATGTCATAACAATGAAGCTTTGAGACAAACAAGATGCATTATCAACATGATGCCTGCAGTAAACTGCAAGCACTTGTGTTATCAAGCCGAGAAACTGAGGAAGTCTTAATCTTCCGAACGTCAAAAAAAAGCCATGGTTATTTTTTTTCTCAGTTAGTGACAAAGCGTTTTAGTGTTCATAAAAACATGCTCAGAATTTGCAAACTCGTGGTGATGATCTTTCATCTTGATCTTTATATGTTAAAGGTATCGGTACTGGTATCGGTATAAATACAGTCCTGATGTTTACTTGCTATCAGGTCAATACCAAAATTTGCAGTATCACACAGCAGCCCTTATTATGTTTCAGACGGTCTGTTAAAAGGTTAAGATTCATTCACCAAGAATATCCATGACTTGTTTCATGGAAAACGTGACCCCGCAGAAACAAAAAACATGCTGGAGGTCAGCTCGGTGCATTTGATGTGGCCGCAATATCGTTTTGTGTTCGTGTGGACTGAAGGTTTGGCTGCATCAGGACACAGCGGGAGAGCTTTAATGGCTGCTGCTAGATTGAGCAGCTCTAAGTGAATTAACTGGAGGAGGAGAGCTTGAAAGTGACTAAAATAAGATTAGTGGGCATGAATAGGACTACAAGTGCGCGCGCACGTGTGTGTGTGTGTGTGTGTGTGTGTGTGTGTGTGTGTGTGTGTGTGTGTGTGTGTGTGTGTGTGTGTGAGGTCTTGGGGACATTAGTGAGTCCATACAGTCACATTGTGGCTCCGTTTTGGGGACAAAAGGCAAAAAGTCTGCATACTGTGAGTTAATATATTTTAGGGTGAATATTGAAAGTTAAACTTGAGCTTTAAGGTTAAGGCAAGTCTCCAGAAAATGAATGTCAATGTCAGTCCCCTTTTCATAGTGGACATTTTGCCAAAGTAAATGTTAAAATGAGTGATCTCATAGTTACATTTAGGCTCTTGAAACCATGCTCTCTGACTGTCATTGCATCGACTCACTGGGGCACTTGAATAGAACAAAACTATTGTTAATATCTTATGAACACCTGTGATTTTCCTACTGTGACTAGTCAAAATGTCTGGTGAGAAAATTCCACTATCCACACTTTTATGAGTCTTTTTTCACATCTTTTATTTTCAAACTATTATTTTTTATAGCAAATTCTAGTCTAGGACTTCATCTGATGAAGGTCATGTAATCTGCTCAAAACAATGTTAAATATTTAACATGAAACAACAAATTATTAATTCAAGGATTAATATTTTATAGGCATCTGTGTTTGTATAGCATGATAATTTCATTTGGCAGACCTTGGGGCACCCCCGGGTTGCTTTTGGTACTAGTTTGTTCTTGCTTCTTTAGTATTACAAGCCAAAAAAAGGGAATGTGGCTTTACAGGTAACAAAGAAGTACACGACTGGATTTGGGGAAACTTTTTTCATCAATTAACTGAACTTTTTCAGCCAAGGAAACTGTCCACAGTTAGATTACAGAATGAATCACACTAGTTTCATGGAAAGCCATGGAAATTTCCAGCCTGTTTTCACTCCTTGCACAATACACAATTTTTGCTTTGATGTAGGCAATACTACACCAAACTCATCGAACTTGACCTTGGCTTGAAATTCAAACATATTGCTTAAGCATTTTTTTAACATGCCGTTTTAATGTTGTAAAGGTGCGTATTTTAACCCAAACTGCAATATTTGCCTACATTATTCATTAGTTTTAACCATATAAACCTTAACAAGCAAGTTTTGGAGCATTAACCCAACCAGTTGGTAGAGCCACACAAATATGAAAGCAAAAACTAAGTGGAACAAAGTGCTCTCCCAAATCCTGCCAAAAGAAAACAACCCACAAACCACCACCTGTCGTCGGGGACTGTGATCTCCTGGTGTTCAATATTGCCTCCAAAGTTGCGTCAAAGACTGGTGCCATGAGACACTGTGCACAAATCTCTGTGAACAGCAGTATTTGACTCCCCAGAATGTCAACATGTTACTAATTTGTGATTTTACAATGTCATACTTGGTTGTGAGGGTCCATGCAGCTTTGGCTTTCAGCACAAAGGGCCTATGTGTAGGCATGTGTAGGTTTAGGGTAAGTGTAGGCGTACCCTAAACTCTGAGAGTTGGCATTACAATTACAGTTGGACTTTTTTGCATATGTAATTTTTTTTCATGCACATATTTACATCTGTGGTAAAAAGACAGTGTATATGAGGCTTAGTGCTCACATGTGGCTGGTAAGTGTTAAGGAGGCCTGTGTACTGTAGCAGTGAAGTAGCTAGCATTAGGCTAGCACCTTTGTCACAAATGGATCAATTTTTAAAATATTAGTTCAGGAAACTGCCAGGGTCGTCCAGTGTACTGACAGTGATCAAGCGATATCCGTCTCTTTCTGTCTGTCCTCCTGGATCTCTCCAGTCGTCTGTCTTCCTGGCAGGCAGCAGTCTATCCTACACTGGGACCGTAGCCTCCTCAGCAGACAGCAGCCCTAATTTCATTAATTATAAACCAATATGCTGCTCGCAGTCCCTCTGGAAAGGACTTTACCCAGCACTGGCATCTGTTCAGCACAAACACAGTGAGGGATGGAGGAATGGAGGGAGGAGAAAACAAGGGCATCTCTGACTCCCACCCTAGGTGAAGCATAGAACTGTGCAGGGAAGTGGATGGAGAGGGAAGGAGGTGGTTGTTGAGGTTTTAAAAGTAAGTTGACATGGACTCAGAGTAGGAATCCAAAACAGTTTCATGTACAGAGTCATGGAAAAGGAAAACTTACAAGCTTGAAGTAAAAAGGACAGATTTCTATAGAAACTAAAAACCTCAGATCAAGATTTTCTGTGACTTTGGTTCCAATTTTTTTAAAGAAGAAAATACACAGTTCTTTGTTTTGTTTCTTTTTATACTCTTATCAAGTTTTCCAAAAAAAGAGTGATAAAGGGTTTCTGTTTGTCATTTCCCGTTACCAGGTGTAACTCTATAACCAATCCCTTTCCTCTACCACAGCCAGAAGTTCCAGAATATTCCTCCTGGATCTTCTCCTGATTTAGTGGGATTCATGGCCTGGCCTCAGGTGGGAATTCAACCAACTCAGAGGCTACAAAGACACCCTTTCCTCCAGTCATCCAATAAGCCATTATCACATATACAATACTAAACATTCTACAACACACTGAAACACATTATGTTTAAACTTGACACCACCAGCTCACCAACAAATGAAAAATAAAAGCGAAGCAAACTTTAAAGAAAAGTGGAATGAAAGAATAATCATAAACAGGCTGTTAATTCATTCACACATGAGCTGCACAGCCTTACGCACAAGCATTCAAAGTGCAAAAGCATGTTACCAAAGTCAGGGCTGTTTACTCCCTCGTCATTCATAAATTATATACGTAAACACAGACATTCTGGCACATCACAAAACGGCCGGACAAAAAAGCGATGCAGTTTTTTATTTTATCGTTGCATTGGCTACAAATATCAGGACAAAAAGGTGCTAAGCATCACTGTTTCTGTAAATTAGCATTAAGCAGCAAGTGTGAGGTTTGAATGCAAACAATGGGGATTAAAATATGCTGAAATTTGAACATGTCGTTTGACTTTTGTTCTCTGTGCTTTAAAAATTCTGACTTTAAGATGTGTTTAACGATATGGATTTAAGGTACTCATGCATTCCAGTCCCAAACAAGCAATGGGAAAAGGTGAACTACTTCCTGTATCACAGGGCAGCTTTAATGTGATTTTCAGCTCTAATTAGAGTTAAGTCACTTAGTGAGTTGTAATGATGTTTGGCTCACCGAGTAGCAGACGCCGTCCATCAGCCAAATGAAATATTAAAGTGACCTACCGCTGGATTGAGTGCGTGTGTATGTGTGTATTTATATTTGTAGTTTTGTCGAGAGACCCCCATAGCACACTGTGTGTCCATCATGACCACATACAGTACAGTAAACACAAACGCACACACATTTATGACCTACATTTACTACACACACAAACAACAGGGTGTCAGGAGGGG
>NW_005187677.1:480035-487269 GCF_000239375.1 Pundamilia nyererei | reverse complement strand
GAAACTCTGCAGGTGCACTGGGCCATAAATCTAATGCAAAATTAGTGTTATCTTCCTACCAAATAATTCATGAGCCCGCATCTGAAATGATCGCAGAATGACTCGGCTTGTCGTCCCCTCTGTCTTTGTCACTCCTCCCCCATGAACGATGATTTATTTAAGATGTCACATGGAGCAGAAAGTAGTAAATAAGAACAGCTACAACTGACAATTCTCTGGTTTGATCCCAAATGACCGTTAGGCATGATTCGAGTCATAGAGGGCATAGGAAAGGAAGAAGCAGCATCTTGATTTACAGTCATTGTAAAAAGAAGGTACACTATCTTTCAGTTTAAGTCTTTATGTACTAGGACGTAATTAAAAAGTCATCTAAACCTGGGTGGATCTTGGAATTAGGCAAATACAAATTCACACTAACCATAAAATGTGACAAAAGGCAGAAACACATTGGGGAAATCTAAGTACACCTTTATAGGAATTGAGAGGTTGCAGCCACGCTCTGCTATCCAAACATGCTGAGAGGGATCCAAGCAGGAAAGACATCAGTAATTATCTCAGAGACGCAATTGTTGCTGCCCATCAAGGGAAGGGTTATAAGGCTGTTTCCACACAATCATCCTACAGTGAGAAAAAGTTATTCACTGTGGGAAAACATTCAAGACAGCTTCCAATCTTTCCAAGAGTGAATATCCCAGCAATTGCCCCCAAGTAGAAATTTGCCCAACAGCTACAGTTCAGACTTTACAGGCATCAGTTAGCATGTTAAATATCAAAGTTAATGACAGTACAATTAGAAAATGATTGAACAAAATTAGCTTGTTTGGAGGGGTTTCCAGGAGAAAGCCTCATCTCTCCAAAAAGAACATGGCAGCACGGTTTATTTTAGACTGCAAAAACTCTGGAACAATGTCCTGTGGACAGACCACACCAAAGTGGAGAACTTCTTTGTAAACCTAACTGTTCAAGAGTCTAATATGAGGTCATCTGTCTGACTGTAAAAGCTAAACTGGATCGTGCAACAGGACAATGATCCCAAACACAGCAGCAACTCGACAGAATGGCTGAAAAAAAGGGGAAAAAATCAAGGTTGTAGTGGACCAATTAAAGTCCAGACCTTACCCTGACTGAAGGGCTGTGTTAGAACCTTAAGAGAGCTGTCCATGAGCAAATCCTGGAAACCCTCAATGAACTGAACAGTGCTGTAAAGAAGAGTGGGCCAAAAATGATCTGAGAGACTGATAAAGTCATACTGGAAACAATTATTTCAACTTATTGCTGCTAAAGGTGTTTCTACAAGCTACTGCATCTTGAGGTGTACTTTTTACAAACCTATATGTAGTCCTGTGAGAACTTTCTTCTTCATTTTGACTTAGTTTTTGTCAAATGAATAAATGGCACAGTGCAATATACCATGTGTCGTTGCTCATCTGAGGTTGTATTTGCCTAATTTAAAGCCGGTAAGGTCTACATAGTTTTTATCTCCTGATTTTTTAAATCTTAGAGTTGACAGAGGGTGTACTTTGTTTTTACCATGACTGCATATTTATTTTTACTGCAGTTTGAGTTTAAAACACTATTCAAACAAAGGGTGTCTTCTGTAACGATTTGGCTGTCAATAGTCTTAACGAAAGGCTGCAGGTGGGTGGGGCTTCTGAGCTTCTAGCTGTGTTTCTAAGATGACCACATTAGAGATAACAGCTCTCACTGAGATGACTGAGAACCATTTGTAGAAAGAAACTGAGTGCTTAGAGCAGACTGAAGCCTGAGCTTTTAGCTTATAGGGCTACAGTACATACAGTATGCCTCATTACTTGATACAAGCATCCACAATTTGAACAGAAAAGTGGTCAAAATCATAATATGTCTGCTTTAAAAAGCACAAGGGCTGTAATTCAGGGCCTATGTGGCTTGGAACAAGAAGAAGAAGATTAAATATGAACCATATCAAGTCTAATATATGCCTTTTTATAGAAATTGTGATCTAATAACTGCAATTTTGCTCCCATTTGTTTGGGCAACAAGGTGGCTAGCAAAACGTAAAAGCAGCGTCAAGCACATTACTGATGTTGTTTGGGATGTGGCTTTTCTCTGCACCCACAACAGCTTTCAATCAAAAGAGGTCAACAAAACAGTGATTTAGTATTAAGTTATAGTGGATCTTTTCTCCTCCACCAAGAGTGGCAATGACTGTGTGTGTGGGTGATGACAAAGTCACCGTTTAAATAAAAACAGGTAGCATTACTGTGGCAGAATATCTTGTTCCCTCAGGAAGCACAACCATAAAAAACATTACCAGTCATCAATTAATTTGATGAGCGCTGGAGTAGAGGGAGCTGACAGATACTATGAAATGTCCTCCAGCTCCATTGACTTTATGTCGTGAAACATCAACTGAATCGTACCATTATTTTCCTTTTACCTGATACTTCCAGAGGGAAATAGCGAGAAGACTTGGCTTCACTTTTAGTTCACTGGCCGGAGCCCAGTTGACTGTGTTTACTTTATTATAGGTCAGTGTGTGCACACCCACTAACTATAGCCAGGGCCTCAGCATATAAAACCCTAAATAATATGTCTACATTTAGAGAAATCATCGGGTGTCGCTGTGGAATGCAACACCATTGTGGTAAAACATTTTCACAAAAGAGCAAACAACCACTGGAGAAAGCCAGAAAAGGGACAACGACTTTGTGTTATGATACAATGTGATTGACACGTGTATTTTTTTGTGGCCGTATTATATATGGATCACCTATAATGGTTATCATGCAGCAAATACTTCAACATCCACTGTGGGCAAAGATGTTTTTGTGCAATTATTTTTTGTTGTTGTTTTTTTCTTGCTAAGAAATGGTAATATAGAATCAGTGAAATGATTAATTCCATCTTCTTGCTTTTCTTGCATTGCATCAGGCCCTTTTAATTAATTAATATAGCAGAATGAAAAGTGCTTTTGTAGTTATTACCATTACAGTGGAACTTACGAATACCCCCATTTAACGAAAAAGCCCAGAATGCCCAAAAATGCCTTCCGAATCATGTGACAAACCCTTGGCTTTTGTACTTGCGCTTCGCTGTATGCATGCATGCGTATGCTTTCTTCAGCCTCCACCACCTCCTCCTCCACCAAGAACTTCGTCTCCAGCCAGCATCGCCTCACTCAAAAGGGCGATGGGTGCTTCGACTTACGAAAATTTGCGACTTATGAAAGACCCTCGGGAACGCATTAATTACGTAACTCGGGGTCTCACTGTACTTATTGTTGAGGTTATTAGAAACACCTCTGCTTATACTGCTGTGACAAGTCAAAATATCAGCAGTTAAAAGGGTTTATTATAACATCCCCGTTCTCTGTACTCACATACAAATCTGGCCCACAGTCCTGGATTTTTACCTGAAGTTCTATTAGAGACATTAACCAATGTGTAAGCAAACTTTGCGTGAGATAGAGTGGCATAAAGCTGGCATTCAGAAGAAAAGCTGTTTTTTAATGTACTGGTAAAAAGATTAACAAAAGCTGTGTCCCAATTCCTAGGCCGCATCCTTCGGAGGCCGCATTTGAAGGCCAATTACGTCACAGCCAGGCGACAAAGGCTGTCCCAATTCGAAGCCTGCTACAAATGCGGCTGACAAATGTGTCCTTTGTTTCTCTGGATTTCAAGCATGGGGTGTATCTATCCCAGAATTCATAGCGCAGCCCAGCCAATTTCAGTTTCCAACAATGGCGGCAGCTACTTAGTTTTAATATTACTCTTTCTGGGTCACAAAATAAACTATTAAGTTATTTTCATCTGCTTGGTTTATCAAGACATCACATAATTGCAAAAGTGCTCACCAGCTCAACAGCTAAACGGGAGGTCAAGGCTCACTAGAGCCGGCGAGAACACCGAACCTCTAGCACATTGTTTTCAGACCCCCACAGTCCTTCACTACTCAGGTTAAACATGATATATAATTACTTGGATAACTTAAAAATGTTGTTATTTGGCTTTTTTCAGTGTTTTTTTTTTGTTTCTGAGTATATCGGTTTGACTGAGATTTAAGTTAAAGTTTTCACACAGCTGAATAAACATCAAACAGAAAACTGATGGTCGAGAATTTACTCCAATGTCGTGTTATATTTTAGGGGAGAAAGGAGCAGACGGTTGAGTTTATTAAACTCCACCGAGACAGCTGGGGATGCAAATTTGAAGGCTAGCCCGTCCCATTTCACAGCCTCGCGCTTCCGGGCTTCTCGGTCTTCGAAGGACTGACCCCACGTAGACTGTGAAGACTGGGTCCTCCGAAGGATGCGGCCTAGGAATTGGGGCACAGCTATATAGACGGCATTGTCATATTTCAGTATATGTCAGGGAGTTAAATGGGTTCCATAGAAACAATGACTCTTATCCAGTGATGCTCAACTAATGGCAAACTTCTGGCTTCAGTAACCATGTGACCACGCCATGAGAATAAAGGCATTTTACTGTTACATGGAAGTTTTTGATTTCATTTAAAGTCTATTTACAATCATGCAAAAGAAAGTGGTTTCACTTGCCATGCCCCAAAATTCAGCAGACTGCAGAACCATCTTTAGCAGCAATAAGTTGAAGTACATGTAATGGCCCACTCTTCCTTACAAAATTGCTTCAGCTTACTGAAGTTTGCAGGCATTTTTTTTTCCCATTTTGGTTAACCTTTAGCTGTGGAGAGCTGGCCTCACATTTAGCTCTTGAAGACTTTGGTATACAGAGGAGTTCATGGACAGCTCAATGACTGCGGAGTGGCCCGGGTCCTATAGCTGTAAAACAAGCCCAAATCATCACCCCTCCATCCCTGTGCTTGACATTTTCTATGAGGTGTTTGTGCACTATTGTGACCAGACATCTCCACTTTGATCCCATCTCTCCAGAGGGCATTATTGCAGAAATATTGTGGTTGACTTCAGATGCAACTTTGCAAACCTAATCCAAGCTGCTATGAACTTTTTGAAGACAAGAGTGAAGTGTATCCAATTGTGCTGTCATAAACTTTAACATTTAACATGCTAACTGAGGCCTGTAGCATCTGAGATGTAACTCGTGCATTTTTTTTTTCAGCATGGCACACTCTGACCTTAGGGTGAATTTGGTGGTAGCCCACTCCTGAGAAGACTATGACAGTTATGACATTGTGTTAACACACACCTGAATAGTCCCAAAATGTTTGCTTTTTCAGACGTGGTCACAGCTTTGATGATTACTTAATTAAGTATATTTCATTAGCAGCAGCTGGGTATTACTTACCTCCTTAAATGAAACAGAAACATATTTAGTTTTTTACACCAGTCCTGTGAAAACTTTGTTTGTTTGTTTGTTTTTTTACTACATACAGATGTTGCCGTGTGCAAGTTAAACACAAAGCCATAGCTAGGAAACAATTTGCTGAGAGAAAGAACCTGCCATGAGGTTCAAATAGGTTCAGTGCACTCAAATGAAACAACAGGCTATAGATGCCATGTGTAGTTGGATGGCTTTAAAAGTAGCTTCATATTTCCTCCACTATAGCCTATGTTTAGGGTCCTTTGCATAGTCTGAGGTTTTATTGGCAGGAATTTTGAAACTTGAAAAAGAGTAGGATAACCTTAAACAAGCGTTAGATCAAGGGTTTGAATCAAATAGAACTGGGTCCACAAAAGTAGATATTAGCTGTGACATTAGTTTAACTTATCTTTTCTCATCGGATCCATTTGGGGAATTTAGACATACTAAAGACCAAAACTCCACACAATATACTATAAACAATGAACCCCCCCACCCCCACCCCCAAAAAAAAAGATCTCTTCTACTCAGTGGTATAAACTTACCCCAAATTAGGGGGTCATCTGGGCCAGTGGTCCAAAGTTAAAAGGAGCGTTACCCATTCATTTACCCACACAGCCTTTTCTAAACACTGGTCTAAATAAATTGGATATGAAGCCTGGATGCTAAGCAGGCATCATATGATCTTTGTTTCGTTCTGGCAAACGAAATTTGACAAAAAACACAGTCGATAGCAAAGCTCCTCCGATAACCTAAACACACTGGCACGCAAGGACACACACACACATATTCGCACATGTCTCAGTGGATCATATTTGCCAGCAAATCCATATGATTGTAACATAAACACAGTGATGCACGAAGAGGGAGGTCTGGGCCTTGTAGGCACCTGAGTGTTTGCAGACATGAAGGTGCGCGTTTGTGTGTTTTCTTTCGCCCAATCCCCTCGTGTGTCAGAAAGTGATTTCATCCCGCTCCGTACAAGCTGCTTTTGTCGAGCCATCGCATCTTACTCACCACCTCCCCACCCCGAGCACATTTAGAAGAACAGATGAATAAATGGACGAGGGGGGAAAAAAACAGTAGACTAAAACCACAGTGGAACTCAGCGATGGTCAGCCAGGCCCACCACGCCTCAGCAAATGTTTGTCCAAACCTGTTATTTCTGGCATTGTACTGTCTCAAAGAGATCATTTTATTCTCTGAGAGGAATGCAGCAGCTATAAATAGTCTGGAGATGAAGGAGGGGAAATCAGAGATTTGTAGAGTAATTACAGAGTCAGAGTTGAACCCTTCTGTTACGGCTCATTTTTCATCAACCTCTGTCTCCACGACTGTCTGACTGAGTGACCGACTGAGGTAAAAACGGGCCCTTTTTTCAATGGGAATGCAAGTCTGACCTGATATTTGACCTCCATTTTTATTTCTTCCATGCCTGTTATTTACTCTCTACCTCTTGTTTGTCACAAAACCAAGAGTGGATAGATTTGAATCTCTGTGAGGCACAACTGATTTTATTTTGGAACACTTACCTCAGTATTTTTAGTCTGAAATAAACAAACAGAAAATGCTGCTTTTTGTCATTTTCATATCAATATGTTTGATGACAAATAAGCTACCTCCAAACCTTATATTCCAGATTAAAACCAGCCCTCTTCCTCTGCATTTGGCAAAGCCTGCACCCCTCCAGCGCGAGGCTCATTTTGGGCCAAATTACTCACTCCGATGTAAGACAGATGACACAACGAATATTGCATTTGAACGTCAAGTCAGCAGTTTGTGTCTGATTCAGACTCATCTGAGGTCATTTTTGTTTGATTTAAGTCAATTAAAGGTTGAAATGATGGCAAAACATATATACATTACATAAACATACACATGGCATGCAAATAACTCATGTTCAGTCCAGCAGTGCAATATAACGTCCCAATCTAACTGAGTATGTATATATATAT
>NW_005187677.1:437971-479946 GCF_000239375.1 Pundamilia nyererei | reverse complement strand
AGTCCTTTTTTGGAACCCTGTGTTGGAGAATTGTCCTAATTTGTCGGTCTGATGACAATAAAAAGTCTTGAATCTTGAAACGCAGTGATAGAAAGGCTTCTGACGCACAACATTCCCTAGCAATGACAGGGTGGGGGGGAAAATAATGTATAACATGGAAAATTTATATTAAGAGGAAATGAAGGTAGTCAATACAAAGCGACAAACTAAAACAGTCAAAGAATAAAACCTTCACTCTCCTTTGTTTCCAGAGAAAACTCAAACAGCCAGGCGAGTTGCCCTGACAGCACTTGTGTCTTAAATGATCTTTGTGGAGTATAAAAGGACTTTTAGCTCGTAAATTGCTGTAATTATCAAACATGCCCTTCTCATTTTGCACAGTCAGACTTCGTTGGCAAATTCACCCCGGCAATTAAGGAAAGCTGGAAATGAATGACAAGTAATGGTGTGGCCCACATTACTCAGATGAGGGCAAGCAATCCAGAGACAGAAGGGTGTAATGGTGGGAAATGTGCAACACAGACTGAGAAGAATTACACACTGAGTGGATTATAAACTGTGTTTGCACATTTATTCATAATAATATGGATGTGTTCAAGGCAAATCCTGTTCCTGCTTGTGTGTTTTTCATTCACTATTAGTATTACTAGGTATGGATTGGTTGCCCCCCCCCCCTCTCCCCCACACCACCACCACCCTCCAGCTCTTGAAGACTTTGTACAGTGTTCAGTGTCACTTTGTTGTGGTCCCAGGGAAGAGCATAAAAAGGTGGTGGTGGGGGGGGCACGAGATGCAAATGATGGCGTTTCAGAACACTTTGCAGCCAATCATAGACAAATTATGGCTCCGTGAGGATTTTGCTCAACATCTGAAGTGGCTCCTGAAGCATCAAGAGAGGAAAGAAATGTGGAAATGTGGAAAAGTCACTCTATTCTAGTTTTTCCTGCAGCTCTTAATGGCGAGGAACATAATATTAAAACACATTAAAACAAAAAAAAAAAGATTTTTAAGTGGAAATATAAGCTGTGTGTGTTTAATCAGCACAAAGGGATTCAGTCAGTGATGAGATATTTGTGAACTTTGTAGACAGATTTCTTTGGCAATATTTCACATTTAACAAAATTTTCACTTTCATAGTTCAAATAGAAAGAAAAGAGAAGAACATGCTTGATTCCGATGCGCCCTGGGTCTCTGTGACTACCTGTGCCTTTTTTAGCAACAGAGAAATGGCGCCTCTATGTGGCCACGTTTTAGTACTGTACTTTTTAATACAACAAACGTGGACTGAAGTAGGACAGCAAAATTGTTCCATGCCCATAATTTTATTGTATTTTATTTTTTAAATCAGGAAAGGATTCAGCAGTTAAGCACATTTTAGGTTTAAAATGAGCACATTTCCCCACCTAAAACCAAACAGGACATTGTGGCTATTCTTTCTCTATAAAAGGTGAGAAAGAAGCCGGGAAAGGATTTCTTTTATTATTATGAAAATTATATTGTCTGGAATTATTAAGACGTAAAAGAAAAATTAAAACTTGTTTTAACGTCTCTTTTTTTTAAATTAAATTATATGACTTATTATTGTAGTTAAAAATGAGAGCGTACATTAGAGGTGGGCGTATCATTATCATTAAATATCGATACCAGTGTCGATATTGGTACTAGATTTGACTGATAGTAGCACAACAGGATGTGGGTTTCTAAGTTCAGTATGTAGCCCACTGAATTCTGTTAATGCTTTTTTTTTCTTAACCTTTTTGTGTTGACTGTTTCAAAATACATGAAAATTTGATACCTTGAAATTTTGAGTTATTAAGTGTTTGTTTTTTTTAGATAATATCCCACAATGTTGACTTAAGACAAAAATAAATCAATAATTAAATAAAAAATAATAATCTGTGGTGAAAACACGCCTTCATACATAGTTTAATGGGAGACAATAAAAAAAACAACTTTTAGAGTAAGTAATAAAAATGTTACGTATTCACCTTTACTTTCCGAGATACACAAACCAACTGATGAGGTCATAGTTCGTGTGAGTGGTGAAGGCTAACCTAACCTAACGGTCGGAGGGGAGCAATGAAGCCGTGTAACAACCATTAGCCAAATCGTGAATAGTCCACCGTTAATCAGAGCAGTAACGTGCATTTATCTTTTTAGCTTCAGAATAATATGGCTATGGAAGCGGAGAGCCAAAAGGTGAGTGCACTGCCAAGTTTGCCCTTGCCGCTTTGCGAGCAATTATTTTAGCTAACAGCTAACGGAGCTAAGGTAAGTAAGTAATGCTGGGTTATGTTATGTGATATAAACTTTATCACAGTTAGTTTTCGATACTTTTGAGCTACTTTATTTCCAATAAATTGTTGGTTATAATCTTAGTTTACGTGAAAAATACATTAAGAAAAATGCTAATTAACTTGGAATTAACTTGTGCAATATATATAACTTGGCAACATGCTAGCTAAATGGGTTAGTTCAAAGTAGCTAAGACGTTAACTACACTTTAATCGGGCACGCTGTTTACACGATTTAAACCATTTCTACCTGAGAAATATTTATGCTCGTTGAAGATAATTTTAAAAAGTTCGTGTTGTTTGAGTAACTTTTTTTTTCTCAATTTGCACACAATCCTTTAAACTATAGGGAAATATACTGATTAAGTTAATTGCTAATCATTTTTCACTGTGTTGTATCTTCCTGACAATTTTTCTCCATATTCTTTGGACATTTGAAGTGAATCTTTAAAGGAATTGAATTGTTACCCAGCCCAGAGGCTGTTTCTTGTGTATAAAGGTTGAAGGTACATCTACTTTGGTTTAAGAACCTGCTGTTTAATTATTTATTTTGTTAGTTTTGATTAAGTGTTAAGTTTTAGAGCAGAATTTCCTTGTGAACATGGCTACATTCAGTTTACGAGTCAGGTTGTGTAAATAGAAGTGGGATTCATAATCTCTGGCCACTTTAAGTAAAGCTAGTTACCTATTCCTAAAGACACATATGTAATCAGCCAATCACAGAGCAAGTAAGTGACTCAAAGTCACTGAACAAGTAATCCTGCTGCTGCACCTCTTGGTCTCAGTATGTCAGAAACTGCTAATCTTCTGGGATTTTCCCACAAAACCATGTTTAGGATTTAGAGAAAATGGTCTGGAAAAGATAAAATATTCTGTGAGGGGGAATCTCTGAGTGAAAATGCCTTTTTGAGGTGAGGGGCCATAGGAGAATGAGCAGACTGCTTTGAGCCGAGAGAAGGCAACAGTAACTCAAATAAACACTCGTTATAAGCAAAGTATACAGAAGATCAGCTCTGAAGGAGCACCACTTTGAGCCTTAAAGCAGATGAGGTTCAGAAGCAGAAGACCACACACGGTGACACTCTTGTCTGCTGAGAACAGGAAGCTGAGGTTGCAGTGTGCAAGGGCTCAAGAAAACTGGAAAACCTTTGCCTGGGCTGAGGACTGTCCCAATGTCTGCTGCAGCATTTGAACAGTAGAGTCAGAATTTTGGTGTAAACAATGTGAAAGCATGGATCTAGCCTGCTGTGTATCAACATGATCATCAGGGATATTTTCTCTTGACACTTCAGGTCCCTTAGTACCAGGTGACCATTGTTTAAACACCACAGCCTGCCTGACTCAATACTATAATGATCTCCACACTCACCAGATCTCAATCTAAAAGAGCATCTTTGGGATGTTGTGGAATGAGAGAATCACATCATGGATGTGTGTGATGCTGTCATGTCAATATGGACCATAACCTCTGAGGAGTGTTTCCAGCACTTTGTCGAATCTGTGCCATGAATGCAAAAAGGGGCCCAACCCAGTACTGGCAAGGTGTACCTAATAAACTGTCCAGTAAGTGTAGCACTTAAGTTTTAATACTCATAATCTTGACTACTTTCTGGGAAAGAAATGAAAAAATCAGGCCAACCTCATTACGTGTAAAGCTTGTTACTGGCCCAGAGTAAGACCAGTACACGCTGTCTTTGGGCCTGAGTGAACAGAGATATGTATTTTCCACTTTACATTTGCACAATAATGTACACATAAATACAGAAATTTTGGTAGGAGAAATAAAATAATTGCTCTTGGCTTGAAAGCTGGACATGAAGCTTTTCACACAAAATTATATTTGGTGTTTGTTTTTTTCCCAGAGCGGGGGCAGTTCCTCCCTAAGTGATGTGCTACTTCCAGATGATTATGCTGACAGCCTGACAGACCACAGCACCACCTTTGGCAACGTGATCCCTAACAGGATTTTTGTTGGGGGACTTGACTACAGGGTGAGGGCTGCTGAAATAATGTAGAGCAAATGATTCAGACCATGATTTAAAAGCTCTTTTGCAATGATGAACCAAACTAATGTGTTTCAAGGTTAATGAGCGTGACCTGCGGCACATTTTTTCTCAACACGGCACAGTGAAAGAGGTGAAGATTGTCTTAGATCATTCAGGAGTGTCGAGGGGGTGAGTTCATTGTCTTTTTCCTCTCATACACAGAGTGCGACTGAATGATAAAGTATGCACAGCTGATTTCCTCAGCTTTGACTTTAAGAGTTATAAGCGTTATTTACACATTTACTGTCACAGTAAAACACGCTCTGCCTTTTGTTTTTTAACAGATATGGGTTTGTTACATTTGAAACCCAAGAAGATGCTCTGAAAATCATCAACAATGTAAGTAGTTTAGTGTCTTGCTTTGGAATATTTCATGCATATAATCATGCAAGTAATCTGACTAGAATTTGTTGTCTGTACGTTTGTTTATGTGCTGTTACAGACTAATGGAGTCACTTTCAAAGACAAGAAACTCAGTGTTGGTCCGGCTTTTCGAAAGCATCAACCTTCAAGTCAAAGTAGGTTGACGGTCCAGTAGTGCAGGTGTTTGAACATGTAGATTAATTGTTATCAGCAGTTCTAAAATAATTGTGATAACTGGAGTACTAAATTTCAGGCTCACGGTCGGTCCAGCTTTTACAGGCACATTTCTTGTGATGGCTAAAGACACCAGATCATGGTTCTGTGGTTTCATTCTTTTCTCAGCAAAGAGCACCTCTACAGCCAGCCTTGAACCTGCCATGTCTCAGCAAACATCCTATGGGACCTTCTACCTGACCACATCCACAGGCTCTCCCTACACTTACCATAATGGAGTTGCCTACTTCCACTGCTCCAACATAAATACTCCTTCCTACCAGTGGCTTGTAAGTGCTCATATAACACCCATTTAACACTTTCAGTACTATGCAGAAGGCTTGATTTTATGCTCAGTTTGCCTCAGCTGGTAGTAGTTTGTGGTGTAGCTCCCTCTAGTGGACAAACTAAGCAATGCAAAACTAACAACATAATAACATACACCACCACCACCCTAATCAGCTGTTATAAATGCCAATTTGGTTTTAACCAGTTTATCCAAGGGAGCTGGTCTAATAAGAGCTCATGCGTTTGTGGTGTCTTTTCTAAAAGAGACAAATTTATACCCACAAAGACCAAACTTGCATCTCCAGTTATAGTTGCAGTAACGCAGATGAATCAGAAGCTCTTTTCTAACTTTAAATATTTGCATGATTGATGACTTTCTTCCAGCCGCCATCTTCGCCAATGGGCCCCCATCCTTATCAGCCTGTGTATGAGCAACTATCCAGTCACCACTACCAGGTCAGCTCAGCCTTTCAGGGATCCAATCATTTCTCCCATTGGTGCCATTTAACAAGCACAGCAAGTTATTTAACAGCAAACTTTCTTTCTGCCTACTCTCACTGCAGTGCATGCCAAACCAGTATCAGTGGAATACACCCCAGGTAGGCAAAATGCAGCTTGACTTTAGCTTCAGTTCAGGAGCGTTTGGCCAGTTTTGACCTGTTCTTGATGTCTGTTCTCCAGTGGCAGATGCCATCCTATGCAGTCTTGTACCCCCAGCAGTCACAATATGTTTACCTGCCTGCTGATGGAGTTTCTGTTCAGCCACCTGTGTTGTTCATGGAGGACTCCACAGTGGAGGTGCAGATTCATCAAGGAAGACCAAAATGTTGCACATTTATTTAACTGTATCTATTCCCTTGAGCATGTTTTATTTTGTTAGATAAGACATGATACATGACTGTAAAATGCCTTCGATCTTTCTGCTATATTTGTAGCTTGTGTGCAAAATCCTCTGTAATTTTGAATGAAGTAACGTACCATATTATAATTCTGTCATGACTATTGAGGAAACATGCTGTTCAGGAGGCACTTACTCTGTCCTTTTCTTCTATGCTTGCAGTTTCTTGAGCCAACAGTGCAGCATGTTTACCCAGTGTATCCTCAGAGAGCAGAAGAAATGGCACCTGCTGTTCTGCAGCATGACCCTGGAAAGGTAAGAAATGGATATCCCTCCTGTAAGCCAGCTCATAAATAAAAGGTCCTCGCAGCAGGTGGGTAGAGCGTCTGTGCTCTCGTTGACATCATAAAGAGCCAGGAGGCAAAGAAAAACCCTGCACAACCAGTATTTAGACCAGTCTGAAGCCTTAGCATCTGGTTCAGAGGGTTTAACTTGTATACTAACATGATTATTTTAAACTTTGGCCATGTTTAATGTGAAGATCCATCATTACAGCAAATTATATATGACAGTAAGTAAAGAAAATAATAATAGGTCTCTGTGTCTGAGTAGGGGAGGGCTCAGGTGCAGGTGATAAGTAAGAGTGTCTTTATAGCTAGCACTCTTATTTATCACCAGATTGCTTTCTCTGTATGGTGTTTCTTGGATGGTCCTAAGTTATAAAGATGCCAAAGTAAGAGTACAAGTTAGATGGATGGAGTCTAAATGAGGAAATTATTTTCTTGCACACCCAGTGTCAGACTGTACCACTGCTTCTCCTCTGACTCTGTCATGGTTAGTGTAATAGTGTTCACTGAGTCATAGTGTGTTATTTTTATTTTTTTTCCTCCCTCTGCAGAATCTAAAGTTTTCACCCTCGTGGGTCCATCACAAGCCAAGACACCGCCGCCACATCCACCACAAGGAATACCACCATCTGCCAGAATCAATAGAGCCTCCAGACGCCTCCATGTTTCACACTCCTCAAATGTAGGCTAAATCCACCGAGGGCTTTACAAGAGAAACGAGTTACACATCTAATTTTAGTCACTTCCTTTTTGCCCTATGGGTAGCTGATAAACCTCAGCCTTACAACACAATAAAGGTAAGCTTTCATCTAGTTGTGCAGTCAGATGACTGAGATTTACTGTTACAGTGGGGTTCTTTTCTTACGCTGTATTGTTTGTTGTTGTTTTTTTGTTTTTTTACATTTAGGCACAAATAGTAGCAGTGGTGAAGTATCCCAGTAACAAGTATTTACTTTAGTGTGAAAACACATAAGTATTCATAGCATATCTTGACTTGATCAAAATAAAAGCTGAAGATGTTCATGTGCAGTAATAAGTTGTACCCTCAAGATTACAGTCATTACAGTCCAGTCATGACCTTCATGGACTGAAATTTGGACTTCAACTTAAATATGAATTATATCAAATCTAACAGTCAATTTTATAGTAATTTGTTCAATTCCAGCTATTTGTGCTTAGTCATTTAAAATAGACAAATTAGTTTTTATACATTTAAAATTGTCTGTGTGGTTTTATGACGTTGCTGATCGTCTTTGTTCATTTTCTTTGCTTTTGTTCTGTATTTTGCTTGAGGTTTTCAAGCTTAAAGCAAACTGTAAAACTGAGAAATAAAAAAAAAAATAGCTCTGTAATGTCACATGACCACCAAAGCTTGTTTTGTTCTCACATAATTTTAAGTTCTTCAGTGGTAATAAATGTTTCCTGTGGTGTAGTCGCCATGTTGTTTCCATTTGTAGGCAGCGATTCTGAAGTGGTGCCTGAAAGGATGGAAAATGGGAATATTTAACAGTTTAAAATAACAGCATTTTAAATGTGCAGATTTAAAGTAAATGGGTCAAAAAATCAAGTAAAGCCAGACTGATTTATCGGTAGATTAATGTTATTGGCTTGTAATCGCTATTTGCATATGTATCTGTGTCAGGATTTAGAACAGCCAATAAGTGAAAATGATAAAAGTAAAGAAGAGATGGGGGGGGGGGAAACACCCTTCAACTGTGTTATCATTGCTGACATTGCACAGTTTGTCCACAAGAGGGCACTCTGTAACTTCCCTGTTTGCCACAAACAAAACAACCAGTTGCTCCAAGCAGTCAGGCAAAGTGTACTTAAAGTGTAAATAAACAACTACACATAACAAATGTGGGACATGTTTTTTATATTTTAAGAAGCAAGAAGAAAAAATATCAGATAAAGTTTCAGATTATCTGGTCTTAAAAATCCTTTATTAGTCAGGTCTGTGATTTGAAATGTACAATATCAAATTAAAATGTTTTGAAGTTGTAGATGACTTAATATTAATTTTCCATTTCTAAAGCAATGATCACAGTGCAAAGGATTTGTGCCTTTTAGAGCAAATCTTTCAAATTGAGTGTGTAACACAGGATTTGCATTATGAATATGAAATCTGCATACATCAGTTTAGCACAGATGGGATGAATATAGTTTTTTAAATGCTCGGAAGGATTTGTAAACTCTAGACATATGTGTGGCCACCGTATGGGATAATTGCAGCTGAATAATGGAGCAGTCTGCCACTGATGAATCAGGGATTTTATGTGTATGAATGGGATAAAGGCCTTGGCAGAGTGGCAAAGCCAACAAAATGCCAGCTTATTAGAATAACAAGAGATGGAGTCTCGTGACCTTAGGTTGAAGTTTAAAAAAAAAAAAAAAAAGTTGTGTGTCTATGCATAAGTAGCATTATACTGTTTTTATGTCACTTTCAGAGTTTTTCCAGTTTTCAAGATCTGCTTTACCTGCTGTAAAACTGAAAGTAAGCTTTCACATATGTGTAATACACATATTACAACACATTAAAATAGATTCTGTGACCCAGAAGTGGCAAACAGCATCATATTTAAGGTCTCCTGTTCAAGCTTAGTGTAAGGGAGCAAACTACACTACACGGTCTCCCAGGCTCTTAATCAATAATTATTATTTTTTTAACTGCTTCATACTTTATAATGTCACTTTTAGGCCTTACATGGACAATAGTGAAATTGGCATACTGAAGCTTTGGCTTGGATTTCCCTCCATTATATAGATAGATAAACAATGTAAACAAACTGTTGTCAATACTGTGTATCATATGTATATACAATGCTGTAATCTTTATTAATAATATCAACTGACAAATAATACTGGATGAATAACAGGTTTACATGAAAAAAATGTCAATAGAAAATACAGGCAGTAATGTAAATTTCTGCTTTACTGAAGTTTTCTTTCTAAAGCTGCCCCAACACGAACCATTTCATGGAAACGGAGTGGGACCCATACCATAAAAATGTTAGGATTTGGATTTAGTGTTTCTGTTATCATCACGTACAGGCATGCGTTATCATAGGCCCTAAATGGGGGTGTACACGGCAGCGCTTACTTTGCGAAGCCTCCATTCAAAAACCCACAGTAAACATCAGCAAACCTAAAAATTGAATAATTAATTCAACAACAGTGTAGCCTGTTTCCATAAATGATTGAAATATATGCAAAGATGACATAATGTCCAAGCTAAACACTATACTTAGGCACTGTAGCAATGCTGATGTCAATACAAACACAAATACTGATGTTCACAATTTCAGTAGAGGCTTTAGTGTATCTATATTTGCTATTTAGCTCTAACATTTGTTACATTACACTCAGGGCCACAGCAGTTCTGTGATTATGGCTAGATAAATAAAAAATCAATTAAAAAACAGTAAAGGTAGATTTAATTAAACAATTTCCCTTAAACAAGTTTATGACAAGATTTAATAATTTTTCGTTGTGGAACTTATTGATTATCCAAAACAGCCTGAGGTACAAACAAAAAACTGTAGCCTTCAGCCCCTCAAAGCCATCCAGGATCCCTGAATGACAAAATTCAGGAAAAATACTTGCTCCGACCCTGGCATTTGTACAGTTAGGAATCTATTTGAATGAGAAGGACGCAGTTGTTTTGAACATAATGTGATCACTGACCCGTGGGGCACTAGCAAACTATGGTGTTTTGATCAATAGTGATGAACGTGTGAAAAGTGGACAACAATAACTCATCATCACACTGCAGTGCGTCGCTATACATAACCAGATTTGTTTTATAAAACCTATTTGGATGACAATACTTTATGCTGTGCCATCACACAGCTACTTTATATAAAAGGACAGCAGCACAGAGGGCATCTATTGAGCATCAGTCGGGCCCCCACTAAAATAACAATGGGAAAGGTAAGTTTATTATGTTACTGAAAATACAGAATTAAAAACCAAAGCAAAACATTAACCTTGAGCTAGGAGCTTGAATGAAAAAGGAGCTAAAAATTTGCGAATGCTGTGAAATACATTTGCAGATCATATTCTACGAGGACAGAAATTTCCAGGGTCGGCACCATGAGTGCATGAGCGACTGTGCTGACCTGCACCCCTATTTCAACCGCTGCAACTCCATCCGGGTGGAGAGCGGCTGTTTCATGGTTTATGACAGACCTCACTATCTTGGCCACCAGTACTTCCTGCGCAGGGGGGAGTACTCCGACAACCAGCGCATGATCGGAATCAATGACTGCATTCGCTCCTGTCGCATGATTCCCATGGTAAGCATAAGATTGTATTAAAGATGCAATGAGTTAATATTATTTAGAAGTGGGCATGTTGAATTGTTGAATTATTGGAGTACAAAGCAAGGTCAAAGAAAGAAGACATGTATGTGCTCAATAAATTATTGATAAAACTCAAAGTAACAAAATGAAGAAGCTAAAGTAAAATAAAGGCTGACTTGGATCAACAGGTAGAAGCTCTAACACAAACTTTGTAAAGGAACTGTCATTATTATTAAACAACTTGGAATAAAATTGATATAAATTTAGTTTTGGGGAACATTTTAGAATATAAATCCTTGACAGCTAATGTTTGACCAAAACCTTCATCATATTTGGTTCCCCACATCCAGTTGGCTCAGATGCTGGGACCATCTGGTCGTCCCTGCTCCACAAAAGAAACATAAACTGAAGAAGAACTTTTTGGTTAAGGATGTTTTTCCATTAGATTGTCTTAGATGGACTGTTTTACTCTTCCATAGTTTCTGACTAATAAACATTGTTCTGCAGCACCGGGGCTCCTACAAAATCAAGTTGTATGAGCGTCCAGATATGGCCGGCCAAATGCAGGAGGTGAGCGACGATTGCCCCAACGTCCAGGACCGCTTCCGTATGTCTGACATTAACTCGTGCAATGTGGTAGACGGCCACTGGCTGCTGTACGACCAGCCCAACTACAGGGGGAGGACCTACTACCTGAGACCTGGCGAATACCGCAGATACAGTGACTGGGGCGGTGCGAGTCCAAGGATCGGCTCTCTCAGGCGAATCACCGACTTTAATTAAAACCTTCTGAACCTTGTTCCTTTGTCTCTTCTCAATAAATATGCTGGGCTTAAACTGCTTGTGTTTATGTCTTTATCCAAAAGAAGACAGCCTTGATGTTTAAACATTTTTTTGCTGTAACATTTAAACTTCTTGTAAAACAATAGTTTGTTAGACAAGAAATGTTTGTGTTGACTTAGACCATTTCATGCCGCTTTCTTCAGAGGTAACGAGAAGCAATCAGTCCTTAAATATTCCAGACGACTCTAAAAAGTTTAAGCAACCAGGAAAAAAACAAACAAAAAGCAGCTGACACCACTCTGGTCTTTTGTTTGGTTTATTGGTAGTACTTTTTAAAATATTTCACATGAAATATCTCACATCGGCATTCTCACATAATGATGCGTCTGATGGATCCAACCCTGGGACTCATGCCTCCCCACTCATGAAACCTCCTGTATTCACCAGGATGTATCAGGTACTGCCGTCCCCTGTAGTGAGGATGCTCGTAGAAGATCCAGTAGCCATCCATTACGTTGCAGGAGTAGATGTCATTGAAATGGAAGCGTTCATACAGGGAGGGGCAGTCATCTGTCAGCTCCATCATCTGTCCTCCAAGTTCTGGGCGCTCGTAGATCATCAGTCTGTGAGTGCCTTGGTGCTGCAGAAATGATGATTACAATCATCAGTGTAGATCAGTGAAACCTTTAATACAAAAATGCCCAACTGAGACTTACCATAGGGATCATACGGCAGGATCTCACGCAGTCGTTGAATCCCATCCAGCGCTGGTAGTCTGGATATTCGCCCTTCCTCAGGAAGTACTGGTAGCCCATGTAGTTGGGTCTCTCATAGACCATCCAGTTACCACTGTCCACTCTGATGGAGTTGCAGCGACTAAAGTGGGAATGTAGGTCAGCGCACTCGCTGCTGCACTCATAAGAGCGACCATCGAAGTTCCTGTCCTCGTAGAAAATGATCTGAAAGAAGTTTATTCAGGGATTTTCTTTAAATTGGATGCATGCTTGATTAAATTAAAGACATTTTGCTAAAAACTCCACACGTGAAGTGGTTCTGCATCACTGGTTTTCGATGAATAGTCCATGCAGGTATGCAGAAGCACAAAAGGAACAGGATTTTCTTTTTAAAAAGAGGTATCCTTACCTTACCCATTGTGTCGGCTAACTTTTGTCACACTGTAGCAGCAGCCGTGGGCTCCAGGCTGCCTTTATAACCCATGGATGACCTGTGTCATTGTGATTGAGAACAATGACTGGGCTGGTCAGCTTTTTCACACAGAACATATTTTTTTCTTGTGCTTTGTTTGGTGAGGTCTGCAGTGCAAATCAGCTGTTTTATTTTCTGAGCCGAAGCTGCCCCTTGCATTTGTTTAATGGCCTACACATAAAATCCACAACTAAACTAAAAATACCAACAACTATTGTCAACAAATCCCTAAACATATACAGTATTTACACTGGAATGGTGAAAGATGGTATATAGACATATCACCAAATTACATTCACGTGTGTTAGGGTACACATTTTACACATTGCGTATAATTAAATGTATCAATGTTACTGCTAATAGCAAAGATGATGCATTTGTAAAAGTGATAAAAGCTGCAGTGAACATCTTTCACATGGTACTGCTTTCAGCTGCCACTGCTGCACCCTTGTGCAAAGTGGCAGCAGCCTTTTATAGGTCCAACAATTCAACCGCTTTTTTTTATGTCAGCAAACAAGTTGTTTTAAATAACCTCTTGTCTGTTGTGCTTTTGTTTGGTTCTTATCAGCTTTTTCTGATACGATGTTTAATACACTCTGTGATTATTTAATGCAATGGAGATACAGCAAGTATAACGTGCTATTATTAATGCATCAATACATTTCAATCTGTATTGTTAGGATTATTTGATTTCTTTGCTTGTCATATGACAATTAAATCATTACTAATTTATTTACATATGAATCAGTGTCGATACTGTGGATTAGGAGCATCGTGTCAAAGTAGTATTGCCTAATTTAAAGCCTGATTATAGTCTTAATCATGATTATAGTCATCTATAAATATATATATGGTGTACAGCATGCATTTTAACTGCAAGAGGCTTATTGTGACATTGTAATTATTCATATCTCAGAACCTTGCAAAGTTGTAAAGTCTATAAAACATATTTCTGTAAAGTTTTATTGCAGTAAAAACCCACATTTGCCAGAAGTGCAACACTTGATCTTTTTCATACAGGGGTCAGCTTGTTCAGGCAGTTTGTTTTACTATACTAATATTACTGGTGTAACTTAGTCAGTGAACAATGGGTCTATCAGAATTCAACCCTTATAAAATACTTTCCCTTCTATCAAACAAAAACTTAAGGACCTTAAGAAGAACCATTCATGTAATCCTAATACAGTTATCCAGTATAGTGAAAACTGAAAAATAGATGATAGATGGTTAATAAAGTAGGGAATGTAAGTATTGTATGTAAAGTTGTATATTGTGCAAATGCAAGCAATTGTTCTACCGGAAATATCAAAAAAGATTGCCAAAATGTGTTAGTTACTGATTATTCAAAATATAAAACTGGTTTGCCCTTGTTTTTAGCAAAGTTGTGTTAAATAAAAAAATATATAGAAAATTATAATGTATTTATTTAAGTGGGTTTAAAGATTTAGAACCATCAATATGTGAACTGTGAATATACATATATGACTGGGTAAATCAGCTATTTATTTTGATTGAGGACTGAGTTGAAAAACAACTTACACAGATCTGTGTCCAGTCTATTTATTATGTGCACCACACAATAAAAGAGGTCAGTTCACAGTAAATTATACATTACAGCTGAAACTACATTCAAACAATGCACAAATCACAGTTTCAGGATAAAACAAAGCTTTCTCTTTTTGCCTTTGACAATTTGTTAATATTAATACAACAAACCATCTGCAAAACCTTTTAGCCAAATAAAAGTCATGGGACAGTTAAGATTCTGTGATGCGTCTGAGGGAATTGAATTTCATGTCATTACTGCCGACTCCTTTGAAGTCCCTGTACTCTCCTGGCTTCAGAAAAAACATCCGGCCCTCATAATTTGGTTGTTCAAACATCAACCAGTAGCCCTCCATCACCTTGCAGGACTGCATGCTTGACATGTGATAGTTATCCTGGATGGAGTTGCAGTCATCTGTCAGTTCGCGCATCTGGCCTTCAAAGTTTGGTCTTTCATAGATCCTCATATTAAAAAGTCCCTTGTGCTGTAAAAGTTATAAAAAGTATATATTTTAAAGGAGTGAAATCGTTGTTTTGCAGTTCAAAACAAATGTACCCAGCTAATGCTAATGCAGAGGTACCGAAAAATTGCTTTAGGCCTGGAAAGGAAATGGGAATAAGCTATATGCTAACTTTGTTGCTGTGTCACGTGGGAATCTTAAAAGTAGTTCTGGAAAGTTGTCTTGTTTTGAAAAATGTAAGTCCTTAAGCTCTTGCTAGGTAGCATGCTAACAGGTAGCAGATCTTATAGGCTAGATATATAAGATCTATACATAAAGCAGCTTTGATACAAAATGTCCATTCATGACTAATAAGTGTAACAAAAACAATCAATTTTTTAGCTCAAGTTTACATTTGTGGCAAATTGCTTTATAGAAACATAAATTATGTTTCTGGAAAGAGAGATAAAAAAAAAGAGATAAAAATGCGTGATAGAAGCGATATGCTGGACATATATAGAACACATATCCTCTGCTTCAGACAACGAAGTTGAACTTCTCATCTAATGGGTTACACATGAATTCAACAAACTGATCCTTTACATTGCTGACTGTCCTCGTCTTTACAAATGATTATATTATATTTACCGCAGGGACAATGCGGCAGGACTGAATGCAGTCGTTGAAGCCAAAGGTATTCGTGCATTCGGGATATTCTCCCCTGGTCAGGAGGTACTGCTGGCCCATGAAGTCGGGCTGGTTATAGACTATGAATGTCCCGCTCTCCACCCTGCAGGAGTTGCATTGGCTCAAGTGAGAGGCAATCTCAGAGCAGTCGCTGACGCACTCAAAAGAGCGGCCTTGGAAGTTACTCTCCTCGAAGAAGATGATCTAGAGAAAAAGACACAAATTGTGTTTGTGTGAGACTATTTCCAGAGAAAGTGTTCAGAGTGTCTGAGATTATCGTAAGAGTAAGTCATATCAGACAGTGCTGCACGGCAGAAGTTACAGAATAAAAATACTATTGAGTTTGACACAGTATATATAGAGTTCAATGTCCTACACCAGCTGCTGCAGGGATCTGTACCCTGCATTACCTTTCCACTCATGGTCGCACGATTTGATTTCTGTTGTTTTTCTCACTGGCGCGCTGCCTTTTATGCATCATGTGACATCCAAAGAATCTGCCTCAATTGTACGGAATGACTGAGTCAGCTCATCAGTGTGGAAGTCTCTACTGTACTACACATCAAACTGTGAACACTGCAATTACTGAGATTTAACTTGTGCAGATTTAATGGCGGCAAAGCAAACATCTTTTTCATTATAGGACACATTTATATTTGTAGAGCATTGAATAATAGTGTTTATAGATGAAAAAAAGCTTTGATTTTCAGATAAATATACAATATTTGAAAGACGAAATGGTGCAGTTCTCAACTCACTTGAGGCTGCATTTTTTAATTTCTTTTTTTTCCACACCATAAACAGGACAGACTTTGCATTTAGTTTTATGGCAAGACTGAAACAATAGAATCCATCCACTCTTTTAACTGCCTATTCAATCCAGGGTGACTGTTCACTGAAAGTGTGAGCACTTATGCAAAAGCAGAGATTTTGATAGGTCGCTGGTCTGGAGCATTCAGGTGTGTGTTAACACAATGCCACCGTTTCCCAGGAGTGGACCCAAATTCACCCCCAGGTCAGACCGTGCAATGCTCAGAGAAACTGCAAAAAGCCAAGCAGCTACATCTCAGACTCTACAGGCTTCGGTTAGCATGTCAAATGTTAAAGTTCAATTGGACAAACGCTGAACAAGTATGGCTCAAGCATCTCCCAAAGTGGAAATGTTTAAGCCATAATGCACACATGTGACAAAAACCAAACATAGTATATCAGCACAAACATCTCAAACCAACAGTCAAGGTTTGGGTGTTTTGCAGCTACAGGAACTGGCCAACTTGCAGTCACTGAATTGAAAGCATTTCAGTCAAAGGTGAGCTCATGTGTCTGACAGCTAAAACTGTCAAAGTTCATTAGCCTTCATTTATTAACAGTGCATATGCACAGGTGTGAGTGTAAATCATCAGTGATTTATCAGGACTGAACCTTTTTAATTTAAATATCTGGTATTCTTTATCTAATTTTATCTTTATTAAAAATAACGTCTATCATTACTGGATGCATCTCTTACCCTTGTATTTCTTAGCTTTATCTGACTGATGTTGGCAAATCTTTTTTTTTTGTCTCTGCAACTGACAGCTCACATGCTCACGTGCTCTCCCTCCTCCTCCTTTCTTCTTATTTTTCTTGTAAATTATTTTGTCTTTATTCATGTTAACTTTGAATCCAAAGGTTTTTCATTTTTTCATTGTTGTATGTTTTCACTTGAGCCACGTTGACTGTCTCAGGGAAACAATCATCACCATCCCTGCTATTTCAACCCAAACCCAATGTTTTCTATTTATTCATAAATGATCATCACTCCTATGAAAACACTTTGGAAAGATTTCCCATTTCTGTATTACTCACTGGACCTCTGAACCATTGGACCATTGGACACTAATATTTTAGGTTTCTCTCCCTTCCCTCCTACATCATAGTCACCACTCTCTTCACTTCATCTCCAGGTAAACTCATAGTCACCAGTGCATATGTGTCCTAAATCTGACAGTAATTTTACATGGAAACTCTTTTTTGCACAGGATTTAACATATTAGTACACGAGGACCAGCGATCTGAAGCACACCCCTAAATGTACAAAGGAATGACTGAAAAAGAAAAGAATACAGGTGTTGCAAGACCCAAAGTTCAGACCTTAACCTGATGAAAATGTTGTGGTGTGACACTGAGAGAACGATGCGTAACCAAATGCATAAACAAAGGAACTAAAGCAACACTAAAAAGAAGAGTGGGCCACAATTCCTCCACAATGATGCCAGAGACTGATAAAGTCATACATTAATTACTACTGAATCATGGGGTGTACTTCATTTTTAAAACGATTGTATAGAGTCCTGTGGAACGTTTATTTTTCTCATAGCTGTAATAATATTTTGATTGATATGTTGATTATAGCCAATACGGAGCATTAAAGTAGCTCGGTGATGCTGTGATGTGCTGTATTACAAATGGCGTTTACATTAGACCATCATGGTCATTTTTGTATGTTATCTTTGTGTCCACGTCAATTATCTATAACTGAGATAACAACAGAGCAACAGCGGCGCTTTGCTACATAAGTATTTAAGTAGAAACTGTTTAAGTGATGATGCTGAATCGAGAGATCCAACCTCTAACTCAGGGGTGTCGAACTCCAGGCCTCGAGGGCCGGTGTCCTGCAGGTTTTAGATGTGTCCTTGATCCATCACAGGTGATTTAAATGACTAAATTACCTCCTCAACATGTCCTGAAGTTCTCCAGAGGCCTGGTAATGAACTAATCATGTGATTCAGGTGTGTTGACCCAGGGTGAGATCTAAAACCTGCAGGACACCGGCCCTCGAGGCCTGGAGTTCGACACCCCTGCTCTAACACAGCTGGTGTGAAAGTTGTGATGGCATTTAGTATTTTGTTGAATGTGCATAAATGCCATGGGAAATATTCCTGATTAAGGCTGTAAGGTTATGATAAACTTAGAAGTTTATCTTAAAGGATATAAAGCATGACGTTTGCATCTTTGACTCCACACATGAAGCGAAAGAGATACTTCAAAAATATTTCATTTTTTTTTTTTTTCTCCCAGAGTTTCTTGTGAACGGACAGACAATCAGCACATTTCCATGATGCGTCTGATGGAGCTGATTTTCATTATGTTGCTCACTCCCATGTCTCTGAGGTTCCTGTACTCTCCTGGCCTCACGTACATCATGCGCCCTCTGAAATTGGGCTGTTCGAACATCAGCCAGTGGCCGTCCAGCACGTTGCAGGACTGGCAGTCAGACATATAAAATTGTTCCTGGAGGGACTCGCAGTCATCCATCAGCTCGTGCATCTGGCCTCCAAAGTTCTCTCTTTCATAGATCCTCATCCTGAACTGTCCCCTGTGCTAATGGAGCGGGGGGGAAAGACACGAATCATGAGAAATGCAGTCTGTCCCAGGTCCAGCTGACCTAGCAGCTACCTCTTTGGACTTTGGAGTGTCTGTGCAATCCCCACATGAAATGGTACAGACCATCTACAACCACCAAAATGTCTTACCATGGGGATCATGCGACAGGAGCGAATGGTATCCATCATCGTCATGCCTCCCATGCGCTGGAAATCAGAGTACTCTCCTCTCCTCAAGAAGACCTGATTACCCATGAAGTTGGGGTGGTCGTACACCACAAAGCACCCACTGTCCACTCTGCAGGAGTTGCAGCGGTTCAGGTGCATGTGGATGTCGGAGCAGTCACTGCTGCACTCATAGGAGCGACCCTGGAAGTTCCTCTCCTCATAAAAAATGATCTGCAAAAAATAAACAGGAAAGAGGTGGTAAGCTGACAGCGCCACAGAGTGGTGATTTAATATTTGGATGGACTTGCTTTGCATTTCTAACCCTCTTGCGATGTTTCCACAAGTCTTAATTGTTCAGTATTGTCAGATTTTTCTTTAGCACTATACAAGCAAATGAGAAGTATTACCCTGCCCATGGTGACGGTTTGGTTTTTTTCCAACTGATGCCAACCCGTGCCACTTTTATATACAGTATGAGCCCGAGACCACCTTCCTCACCTTTGTGTGAAACATCCTGACTCATCATGAGGTTCACGTGGCACAGCATTCACATTTCACAGTATACCTCAATAGAGTTTGTTTAATACTGTTATTGTTACTACAACATTCAGTCTCATCTACAGATCTGATGTTCATACTACATCGATTTTTACAGAAGAGAGATGAATGCAATAGTAGAAGTTACTGGAAGGGAGCATAAATCCCAAATTTCTATCACAATACCTATTTGCAGAATCGGACATACAGTCTGCCACGCTATAGTGCTGCTGTGCCACAATATAGAGTGATGACTCAAAGGTTTCAGCACAAGCTGTGCAATGTATAAAAAGGGAAAAGGGTCGATGTTGATGAGATGTATCTGAGATAACCATGACCATGGGGAGGGTAAGTGAAACTTAGCCAATAACAGTAGAAGTTTTAAAGTTAAACTTCACGAGTTCATAATAACAAATATGCAAAATAGCTGTTTACAGGTTGCTTATTTACATATACTTCACTTGTTTTTCTCTTTTGCAGATCACTTTCTATGAAGACCGGAACTTCCAGGGTCGCTCCTATGAAACCAGCAGTGACTGCCCAGAGCTGACGTCCTACCTTAGCAGGTGTAACTCCTGCAGGGTGGAGAGTGGCCTCTTCATGGTCTATGAGAAGTCCAACTTCATGGGCCATCAGATGCTGGTGAGGAGAGGAGAATACCCAGACAACCAGCGCCTGATGGGAATGAGCATGAGCGACTGCATAAGATCCAGTCGCATAATCCCCACGGTAGGTGGATGACATTGAGCTGCATTCGGGGCCCAGCCACAACAGAAAGGACAAGACAGAGACCTTTTAAATATGTAGATGTAGAAGGCCAGTGACAATAAAAGCTAAAAAGAAACAGCCATCTGGTCAACATTTGTCTGAGCACAAAGGCTGCCCTCCTGCATGCAGGAGAAAAATTGTAATTAACTGTGAAATATATTGAAATAAAAATTGAGCCTAGCTGTTCAGTCTTATCTTTCTGCATGTATAATATTTTAAATTTAGGATTCGCTCACTAGAAGTCATCCATATCTCCCAGCCTTTTTTAACCATCCTGCTCAGGTGTAATCACCTGTCCTAAATGAAAGAGAACAAAACTTCCAGATCCCATGGATATGGCGATATAAAATGAAGCAGCAAAAGTTTTCATAAACGTGGAAGAAGATGAATGGAGGGAAACATTAATGCTATTTATCCATTTATGCTCATTTTATATTTAATTTTTTTAATAATATTGCTACTTTATGTTGTCCAAGATGTAGTTTTAGATTTACATTCTCAGCTAAAGATAAGTTTTATAGACTTACAGGCCACAGTCATCCTGCTTCTTCATCCACAGCACCGAGGCCCCTTCCGAATGAGGATCTACGAGAGGGAGAACTTCGGAGGCCAGATGTACGAGCTGAGCGACGACTGCGACAACATAATGGATCGTTTTCACATGTCTGACTGTCAGTCCTGCAACGTGATGGACGGTCACTGGCTGATGTTCGAGCAGCCCGGCTTCAGAGGCAGGATGCTGTACCTCAGGCCAGGAGAGTACAGGAACCTCAGAGAGATGGGGAGCAACATCACAAAGTTCAGCTCCATCAGGCGCATTATGGACTCCTGTTAACTGAAAATCACACACTCCAAATGTACTGTGAATAATAATAAAGCAAGCTGAAATCCCATCCAGACACACCCCTGGTTTTTCTAATGTAAATACTGTAAGTCAAAATTCAGTTGTAAGTAATATGTTAGAAAGTTTCGAAGATTAACTGCATTTACAGATGCTTCAAAGTTCTGTATTTGAGAGAGGATTTACTATTAGGAAATACATCCCCAAACAGAAATAATAAGGAATTCTGAATACTGAGAGAGTTCGGTTTTATTTTATCAGTAAATTTCAGAACTAGAAGCTCATAAGACTTCTATTTGTATCTAAAACTCAAAGACTTTAGGAAGAAGGGAAACTGTAAAGCATAAGTAAGTGAAGTTTATTTATATAGCACTATTCACAGACAAAAGTCACAAAGTGCTGTGTATAAATTAAAAGACGATATGAACAGAGAACCGTGTTGAAACAATCAAAAGATGTGAAAGTGTAGTGGGTTTGTAATGAGCAAACCATGCTGAATGCCAAACAAGAACGAAGAAAACTTCCCCCCAAGCTTATACCAAGACTGAGAACCCAAGAAGAAGAAAAATAAAAAACAATCCAAGGAGATAAAATCAAAAGGACTCATTTGGTGGACTTTTAAGGATTCACCTCTTTATTTTTAGACGGTTTAGGAAAAGAAAGATGAAGGACATCAGTTGTTTGAAAAGGTTGTCACCCTCTTTTATGCCCGTGTGATCCATTAAGTGTGTGCCTTAAAACTGAAGCACTTGGAGTAAATAGAAAGTAGAAACAGTATGAGGCACAAGTGCTCATATTGTGTATTTTGGAGGTGACATGGCCAAATTGGCTAAGGCCACTTGTGGAGTGCAGAGTCCCCCCCTGTGTCCATCTTAAATATTTATTGAGTAGATTGTACATTATAGTATAGTATAGTTGATCAATTTCTTGCATGTATTGATGTTTAATTACTTTAAAGCTGTTACATATATAGTCTGAAGGTTCCTAATGGACTTAACCAAATCATCACTAAATAAAAGGTCTATTGTATTTAATGAAACTAGACAGAAAGATGTAATATTCTACAGTTTCACACAATGTAAACACTCTAAATTGCACAGAACAGGTCTTAATGTATGCATTTTATATTTGCAACAGTAGTCCAAAAGACATTTTGAGTCTATCTGCATATACTTAAACCAGTAAATACTACATGAGGCGGGGTTTTTGTTTCATGTAGGATCAGAAATAGAAAATAAAAGCCTAAAAATGCCATTTTAGTTACATGTTCACATAGGTTTTTTGCAGTAATACCTCAATTTTCAATAATACCTTCAGTTTTTTGTTTTTTGTTTTAAAGGGAGTTACTATTAAACAGTGTTAAATAATTTCTGTCCCTCACAGTCTAACACTGATCCTCTGCCTTCACTGTTCCAGCATGTGTTTGATACAGAGCCATCATCAGGCCAGAACAAAGGCAAATCAAACAGCTCCAAGCTATTTTGCTGATATGTAAATCTACCTCATTTGGGTATCAAAGACTTGCCACACTCTGCACATTTTGTTTATCGTTAAATACTTTGATGGGGCTGCAGCAAAGAATGAGGTCTACAGTGCATCCAAATGGGGAAGGTAAGCTAAGACCTGTTGCGATCAGTGTGCGTTTAAAGACTCTTCCTCCTCTTGGGTTTATTAAAAGCGTACGTTTTCCACAGATCACATTTTTTGAGGAGAAGAAATTCCAGGGTCGCTGCTACAACTGCAGCAGCGACTGCGCTGACCTGCACACATACTTCAACCGCTGCAGCTCCATCCGAGTGGAGAGCGGCGTGTGGGTCATCTATGAGAAACCCAACTACAAGGGTTTCCAGTACGTCCTCAGCCCAGGGGAGTACACCGACAACCAGCAGTGGATGGCCTTCAACGACAATGTCAAATCCTGCCGTACCGTCAAAAATGTAAGTTCCCCCCTTTTTTTCCCAAGTTCCTTCAACCACAAAATCCAGCAGAGGTTTCACATAGACTGCTTCTGGAAATGTGTTTGTGCAGTCCCTGCAGGACAGCATTGTACAAGGGCACCAGTCCAGGCTGGGTGCTCACTGTTAAGCCAGCAGACTAAACAAGTAGACAATAGGAAGCACAACTGGCAGCAACTTTTAGCTTTTTCTTAAAGAAAAAAAAGATTCATGTATGTAAGAAATGTAATTTCTTTCTGTTTGATGGAACATTTTAGCCTCTTTAAGCTTATTGTTTTGATTTAATCAGTCTGTGCTTTAAACCAGTCTAATTGACAGTGCAAAGACCAGCTTTTGAAGATATTACATAATAAAAATGTAAGTCCATGTGAGCTGATAGCCTAGAGTGAAACCCTGCACATGTATTTTTTATCTTTGGGAGGAATTTTCCAGGACTTTTCATAACACTAGCCATAAAATGAAAACGCTGCTCCAAAGTTGGCAGTGTAAATCTGCACCGAGTACACTGTGCTTTGCTTGTGTTTGCAGGTCTACGGTAGTGCGTGGAAGCTGAGGCTGTACGAGAGGCCGGACTTTGGTGGGCAGATGGTGGAGTGCTCTGATGACTGCCCATCGGTTTATGATACCTACAAGATGCGCGAGGCCTACTCCTGTGTGGTGACAGATGGTGCCTGGGTATTCTACGACCTCCCCAACTACCGTGGGCACCAGTACCTCCTGGAGCGGGGCGAGTACCGGCAGCACGGCGACTGGGGGGCATCTTCACCTGGCGTCGGCTCTTTCCGCAGGATCACAGAGTTTTGATTAACAGTCATAATGAAAAAGTGATGCACATGACAATCAATAAATGACTTATAAATGACTCAAACAAACTGACTTTGTCCTTGTGGATTTCATCAAATGTGCCTCAAGCTCGATTTGGAAGAATGAATACATTAATAAAAACCAAGTAGAACTATTAAATCACGCTATTTTAAAGATGTGAAGACTTTTTGTGTGGCAGTTTCACAAAGTTCAGGAATCTGCAATAGACTCCTCCTTTGTTAGACCTCTGGTGTAAATACAACACTACAACTCCATGCCATGCCATATATATATGTCATGTACGTGTATGTATATAAATACATATATTATAAAAGAAAACTCTGCACTTGTATTAACGGGCTGAGCATCCTGATCTTAGTTTAAGCAGGAAATCATAACTCTCTCAGGTGGGAAAGAAGCAGGAGAACCGAGCAACTATGACAAAGTACAAAGAAACCAGTAGTTTCACTGCTGAAGGTAATTCAGTACTGATGATTTAATGTTGGATACCTTTAAATGATGAATTGTATCATTACTAGAAGGGCAATACTTAAAACATTGTTATTGTTATTTTAAGAATCTGGATCGTTCTTCAGTAACAACAGCGATCTTGTGGTGGCAGATTTAAAGGTGAAGGTCATCGTGTGGGGAGTTCACCCTCTGGGGAGCATGAATGTTCATATAAGCTGTGGCAATCTGCTTGTTACATTTAAAAGAAAAATCTGCCTTGATGATTCAATAAAGGAAAGGAAGTTTATCAAAATGACATTTGTTTGTGTGGAAATGACTAAGTGTGGAGTTAAGGTTCTGATTAATAACAGGGTGGGAACAGGAGATCACCTTTTGTTTGTGTTGGTTCCTTTTAAATGCAATCCTGCTTGTTTCCTAAACATTACCTAACCTTCACCACAGTGTCGTGCTGAAGACCATCACTTGTGTCCTCATGCATTGTTTCAAATGTCCCTGCATCATGAACAGTGCATGGAATCAGCTTATTTACCATGGAAAGGAACGCTAGGGGTAAATGATCGATCAAATTACTGCTTACTTGTTATAATATGGATTAGTTATAAAATGTGTATAAATATCTCCAGCAGAGTCTCTGGTGCCTTCCTGCTGTGTCACTGACTCAGCTCAAAACGTTTCATATCAAACCAACTGTCCTGCAGTGCCCTTGTTTTTGTCAGCACGCTCTGCTGCATCCAGTGGCTTTGGGATGCTTTGCACTGTGCATTTGCATTGTTTAGGGAAACAGGATTCACTGCTTCAGAACAATGTGATAAGCCTGGATAAATATTTGAATCAGTGACTGAATAATCCAGTTCACAGAAAGCAAGCCATGTGCTTAGTTTTATTGTCCTTGTTCTGTATAAAGTGAATATAGGAGGTGGCTGCTTTAATGTTTTATATCACACCAAACCTGTTGATATCGACAATGGAGAAGGTACTGTATGTTTAAGACAGGCACATGTTTGTGGCAATATGATTCATGCTTATACCGTATTTTGAGATGAATGAGTACAAAATGTGTTTGTTTTACCATAACAGCCACTTCCTAGAGTTCAGTGAGTGCAACGTTTTATCAAAACTTGTTTTCTCAGATCATCTTTTACGAGGACAAAAACTTCCAGGGTCAGTCCCATGAGTGTGACAATGATTGCAGTGACCTGCACACCTACTTCCCCTGCTGCAACTCCATCAGAGTGGAGGGAGGATTCTGGGTAGTCTATGAAAGACCAAACTACATGGGCTACCAGTACGTGCTAAGCCCAGGAGAGTATCCAGACTACCAGTATTGGCTAGGTATCAACGATTCCATCAGGTCCTGTCGAATTATTCGAAATGTAGGTGACTAAATATGTGTGTGAATGGTGTATAATCAATTCACAATATAATACAGTAAGAAACCAACAATGCAGACATTCCCATTCTTTCATTTGTTCCTTCCAGGTGGGGAATTCATGGAAGCTGAAAGTTTGGGAAAAGCCAAACTTTGAAGGTCAGTCGATGGAGATGGCAGACAACTTGCCTGCCTTCCCTGAGAACTGGAAAAGCAACAATGTCCACTCTTGCAAGGTGTTCGAAGGAGCCTGGATCTTCTTTGAGCACCCAAACTACAGGGGGTGCCAGTACCTGCTTGAGAGGGGCAAATACAGGAGGTACGCTGAGTGGGGGGGCATGCAGCCCAGCGTTGGATCCATCCGCCGGGTTAAAGAGCAGTAGCCACTGACAAATCTTTGAAAAAAATAAAAACAAGGAAAATAACTAAACATGCTTAAAATAAAGTCATGATAGAAAATTAAACATTGGTTGTCATTTATTACCCATGATCCTTTTCACTCATTATCCCTATTGTGTTACATTTAATCACAACATTTAAAAAAAAATCAAATTAAAGCTTTTTTTAGACTTTAAAACTTAATATATAAATAATAAATATTGATTTAAACTGGACAAATGCAATGTTTAAATAGTGAAAGTCATTTTAAATCATAGTAAAATAACTACAAGAACTTTAGGTTAAAATTTGCACCAGTATATAAACTCACGTGCACGTTATGCATGCACTTGCATTACACAAAAGAAATATATTAGGTTTTTTTTTATATCTAAGCTTTTTATTCATTATATAAATGAGTATATTTATTAAGAAAAACAGGAGAATACACACAAAATTTTATTATTTAATATTTATAAAATGATGTAATGGTCAATGGTTTATATTTATAAATATTTTATATCTAACTCTAGTAGTGAATAGTGTTCAGATGGGAAGGCTGTGCATGTGACAATAAGAACAGCTATAATAATAAACAAGAGGATAAGTTACAGTTGACTGGGCAAACAAAACAAAAACAGAAAAATAGAAAAAGAGTATATGTGATGTAACATGAAATACAAAACACAATAATACATGCTGAAACAATGTTTCCATAAATATTAAGATAACAGCAGCTATATCCTACTGTATATTACTGTATACTTGTATTCTATTGTACATATTGTATATCTTATTCCTCTGCTCCTCTGTCTCTCTGGCTGCATTGAGCATATGTATGACAAAAGAATTTCCCTCGGGATAAATAAAGTTCTTCTTATCTTCTTATCTTATCTTATATCCTCCTGAGAACCGAGGAAAAAAGAATCTTCCCACTGAACTTTTTTGTGATTTCCTGCCTCTTTGGAGCTAAAAGAAACCACCCAAACACATGAATATCAATGGAAAGCCCAGGATGTCCTGTATTTAGTACCAAAAATCAATGTCCATTACAGAGGACATAAATGATTAGGCTGGTTCTTCGGAGGATATGGGAGGTGACATGAATGAAGAAGTGATTTTTCAGCAACAATATTTCTATTTTTCTAGAGTTAAACAGCATTTCTGCATCAACATATATAAAGGCCATGTGCTAAAACAATTGCAGAATCAGCTAATGTGCCGATGTTAATGGAGAGCTCATTTGAATGACAATGATTCCCCTGGCAATGCAGTTCATCAGCCTTTATTTAAAAGTGGACTGCCGGCAATGCAGTGTGTATGAGTGGCTTTAATCTGATTGGGTGAGGAGGAACACGAGGCGATTATGGAGCGCACAGGGAAGGTAAGCGCCACAACTGTGCGACATGATAATGCCGCAATGACCTCACGCTAAGCTGTGGGTGAATTGCTTCTTGCTAAATGGCGTTGAGCTGATGTCCTGTCAAATGTTAGTTTGTTAGTGTGACGAGCGGGCGGGGCTTTTGTCAGATATAACCTGATATAACCTGAAGTGCATGAATGTTCCTGCACAAATAAATAGATGGTAACCCTGACAAAAACCTTAAAGCTGAATTATTTCATTTTTAGCCACTAGGGAGCAGCACAAAAAAGTGAAAGTCCAACATTTGCCCTGCGTTAGTACAACAAACTTATCTATAACTATCTCTAACGTATAACTCAAATTCTCTGTCAAAAGAGTTATATCAGCGGTGTTGTCCATAGAGATATGGAGAGTTTTAGGGTTTGCTTTACTTGCACAGCTTTTAATTCACACTCTTGCTTGCAGATCTTTTTTTACGAGGACAAGAACTTCCAGGGTCGTTACTTCGAATGCAGCAGTGACTGTCCCGAGCTGAGTTCCCACTTCAGCCGCTGTAACTCTGTTCGGGTGGAGAGTGGAGCCTGGGTCATCTATGAGAGACCCCAGTATATGGGCTACCAGTACGTCCTCTCTAAAGGGGAGTACCCCAACTATCAGAGCTGGAATGGCTTCAATGACACCATTCGCTCCTGTCGCTTCATTAGATATGTAAGTCTCAGGAAGCAACCACAGAACTAGAATACTATGTATACTTTCTTCTCTGTAATTTTTTTTGAGAGCAATGCAACGCTGTGAGAAATGTTCTCCTCCTTACAGGATGAACAAATGTGGTCTTAGCTGTTTAAAGTTAAAGGAATTCCTATCTATTATTAACATGTTCTTATTTTTAAATCTTTAAGCCATCCACCAGGCACAGGATCCGCATTTACGAACGTCCAGAATTCAGTGGCCAGATGATAGAGTTTAGCGAAGACATGCCCAACCTGCAGGACCGCTGGCGCTATCGCGACATCCACTCGGCCCACATCCAGGACGGCACCTGGGTGTTCTATGAGCATCCGAGCTACAGGGGGCGCCAGTACCTGCTGGAAAAGGGCGAATACAGACGACACTCGGAGTGGGGAGCTCTCAATCCATCTGTAGGCTCCATTAGACGCGTCGTGGACTTCTAGATCAAAAGCTCACTTGCCTTTTCTTGCTTTCCTCCCGTCGCTTATTCAAACGAGCAAATAAACCCACAGGCATAGACAAACAATGAACTGCTGTGATTTTATTTCTTGTTGTTTTAAACCAACCCAAAAAAACAAAACAAAAAAAACACTTTGCGGTGCCCAGCGGGAGTTTTTTAATTAGCGTGCCAACAGCTGGCGGCTCGTGGTAAAGCCTAGAAATAAAACTGCTGAAAAAAGCCTGCTGGTAATTCAGGAGGGTTCACCAACAGGGGCTAGTGGTATGCCAGCAGCCAGCTATTGTTTATTTGTGCCAGAGGTGGCAGAAATAATACAGCAGAGCAACAATATCCACTGCCCAGCAGGTGCCCAGACAACAACAGCAAAAAACTGTCACCATGTCAGACAGCTATGGTAGTTCGCTGATACATAGTACTGCGGATATGATGCAGGATGCTGATTTTACGATTTATTTAACTTCATCAACATCTGCCTGACCTGGGCTCAAAGTAGTGCCTTTACATTTGATACAGTGCTCTAATCCAACACTGGTAATGGTTTACATTAATGGCTCTGTTACGCCCGTCTAGGGGTACAGGAACGTAACATAAGAGTTAAAAAAGGAAGTGACCCCGCCCCGGGCCCCAAAACCATACACAGAAAAACCAATTTCTTAGTGAACGGTGCTTTATTTGTCTACACTGAAAATGAAGCTCCGGGGTGAACAAAGGCCAAAATAACAAACAAAACAAGCTAAGTCAGGTGAGGAGGTGCTATCAAAAAACAGTACAAGGAAAAATAATAAGGCAGCTCACCCCTTCTGTTTCAGTGCTATTTACAATGTGCTATTTACAAGTGAAAACTAATGTACACACTATATACAAAGCTCGGTAAGTCACGAGAATCTCAAACATAAATGTCACAGGTTTTGGAAGCCAGGGTCAGGTCTGCTGCTGCTGTCAGTGGCTGCCCCGGGACAACTGCTGGTGAGGGATTTTGAAAGCAACCACATGATCAGGGGACCAATCGGCAGCCGTCAGCTTATCCAATCAGGGACCTGCAGAGACTTAAAGACACAGACAGGACAAGAAACAGCCACCAAGAAATTATGGCCAGAGCCGTAACAGGCTCTAATAATAGTGAATAATTTACTTATACTTTATAGTTTAATTATTATCTTTTAATAATAATTAAATGATACCTTTAGGGTTGCCAGGTAGGTTTAGGGTTTGGACAGTTTGTCCCTCTCCAATCTGTATTTTTCATTCTTTTTCACAATGTGTTTTCAGCCTTTTATGGACTTTCTGACCTTTGACTTTCTGGAGAAATGAGCTTGTGTCTAAATGCATTCATTAACATCAGCATATGTACATGATGACGATTAAAACATTTTTTTAAATAAAAAAATTAACAAACACAAGAAACAAAGCTAAATTGTTTCTTGTGTTTTGTAATTGTATTATAATTAACAACTAATTATAATACCAACTAATTAGGCTAATTGACAACAGCTCAGGAACATGATTGGGTATGGCCTCAGGAACACTTCCTTATCACTGTCTTTGAACACAGTTCACTGTGGCATCCACAAACGCAGGTTGAGGTTGTATCATGCAAAAAAGAAGCCACAAACATGATCCAGAAACACTGCTGTCTTCTCTGAACCAAAGCTTGTTTAAAATTGACTAAAAGAAAGTGGAAAACTGTTCTGTGGTCAGATGAATCAGCACTTGAAATTCTTTTTGGAAAAAATGGAATCTGTGTACTCTGGACTAAAGACTAAAGGAACCATTTGCCTTGTTATCAGTGCTCAGGTCAGAAATTTGTGTCTCTGGTGGTATGGAGGTACATGAGTGCCTGTGGAACTGGCAGCTTGCACATCTGGAAAGACACCTTAACCAGCATATACAGATTTTAGATCAACATTTGCTCCATTCAGATCACATCAAACTCAAAACGAGCTAATATTGCTCTTAAAATTATACAATGTCTCAATTTCAGTGTGTTATTTTCTTTTCAACTGTAATTAAAAGATGGGGTTACGTGACTTATCATTACATTTTTATTTTATTTACACTTTACAGTGTTCTGACCTTTTGAGAAGCGGGTTTGTCATTGAATTTGTAATCTGTGAATTAATTTATTATTAAAGTGCAAAGTCAATGGTGTCAAAGGTGAATCTGAGCTGAGAGCTGCTAATAAGTGGTCAGTGCAGAGCAGCTGGCTTTTAGGGGTTTGTGTGCAAACGTTAGAAAGTTTAGGAGGAGCACAAAACTATGCAGGGAAAAACAATGTGATCTAAGATCTCTGGTTCTATGAGAGCTGAGGTAATTTATCACTCTATGAGGACTAAAGGATGTAGGCATGAGAGCCACCCAGTGGTTTAACAACTGCATTTCACATGACAGGAAATAAGTGTAGTAAAAAAGCTTTAAAACTGTGCGATTTAGTAAAAAAAAAGAAAAAAAGAAAAAAAAAAGAATACCCATACATCTCTGTCTTTTTTAATCCTGATATTTTGCCTTGTGATCTGTTTATGTAAAATTGACTAAATATTGTAAATCAGCATAATCCCTGAGAAGTAACTGATCCCATATTTAGAGCTAGTCAAAACAATAATTATTATACGGGTGTAATTTTACTTACAATACTTACCCGTTGCTGTAGGTCAAAATGGGGTGATAATTTATCATATGTGACAACTTCTGTTTCCCTAATAAATATACAGATAAAAAGATAAAAAGGGAAAAAAGACATCAACACACAACTGGAACATTTGATAAGAAGCTTTAAGACTGCAGTGTGTAATTTCCTGTTCCAGGATATGTTCAACTATATCACGCTTGTTGATCTGCCAGAACGGAAGAATAAATTTTAAAAAAAATCTGTGATGTGATATTGTGCACAGTCGTAGACGTGCGGTGGCCGAGCAAACAGGAGACACTGCAAATCAGTAACAGAGCTGCTGAGCTCAGCTGATGTTTGAACTGGAACTTTTATCACACGCACAGATCCGTTCTGGCATCTCCCCGCGCTGATCGAGCACTTTCTAAGTCGAATGCAAACAGTCGGCACAGCCCTGCAAAAAAAAAAAAAATCCACCTGAAGAGGTCAGTCAGTACGAAGCCATAAAATAAACATTTACACGCATTTTCACTGCTACCAGATCAACATTAACCCTTTAACGCTGAACAGCTGCTCTTTCCTTCCTGTTGTTTGGATCCATTAATTGTAAAGTCGGTTTTATGTCATCAGCTCTGTCAAGTTCCTTTTTAATAAATACATAATATATTTGGGACAAAAAGAGCACAGGGGAATAAAAGAATTACTAAATCTATATTCAGTGGGTGATGCAGTCTGCAGAACTTTAAGCAGAAAAATGCACAAACACCTTAGTAATATGCACTGATTTTTCTCTTAGGTAGACAGGAACACTGTATTTGTTTAGAGCAACATGTTGATAACTGCAGGGTTTGCAATGTTGTAGCTTTCCAAGCATTGTAAAGAGCCACCTGTTATTGTGGAGGTACTGTATGAAGGGATTTACCCTGTAATCATGTGGAATTTCTTTGGGTGATCACTCTGCAGCAGCAGGTAATGAAGTGGAATGAGATCAGAGTAGAATTAAAAGTGCAGCAAGGGCTCTGCCACCCACTGAGATGAATACTCTTCAAACAGTCATGTGCGATGCTGGATTAAACCCGTCGAACATTTGACAGTTTCCCAGTTTTTACAGGACTACTTAAATATCCTCAGTGTTACATGCAGTCCAGGTCACGGGAGTCTTTTTTGAAGTCTTATCCCCACAAAAACACATATTCTGTGGTAGCTTCCAAAAACTGATGGATGTGCCTTCAAAAAAGAAATAAACTGTAACTGGGGCAATACAGGTAGCTGAGGAGGAACATGTGAAAGAACTGCATTAGGGTTGGGTACAGTTTTCGGTATTCCACAGTCCTGAGTAAGAAATGCTCTAAGTAACAAAGATTTGAAGCTTTTCTAGGGTTAATGGCCCTCAAAGCCAGATTTAACCTTTTCATACATGTTCAAGTGCTTTATCTATCTTGCATTCACACCTATGGACGATTTACAATCACTAGTTAACCTAAAATGCGGATTTTTGGGAGAATCCGGAGTACTGGGAGGAAACCCACATAACCACATGGAGTTTGTGCCGTCTGCACACAGAATGGGATGATAATGAGGCTGGGAGATAGGACCTACTGTACTTGCTGTGAACCAACAAAGCTATAAAGTCTTTTAGGGTCTTATTGTAAAACGACTGTTAGTCTGATAACCTGATGATGCTCCCCTGTGCCTGTGCTCACCTTTATAGTGAGTATAACATTGGTTCATCTTATTCCAGGCTGAAGCTAAGAGACACATTTTTTATTATTTCTTTGACTTTTTTTGTTAAATTATTACATATGCAACTTCCCCCCCAAAAAACCCTTGTAATTGACTGTAAGGTTTAATAACAGTAACACTAAATATATGATCTACTCAGTGGTGGTTGTCGTTGTAGTTCCAATTGTAACATCATAAGAGAACAATAAAATTAAGGAAATCAATTATTATTACATGGCAAGTATTTCTCTCTCTTCTTGCTATAGTGTTTATTATGATCTGTGGCAGGAAAGATGATCTCATGAATATAACCTAGTTCGGGTGTCACACTCATTTTAAATGCAATTTCAGCAGTTTTTCTACTTGATAATGAAATGATGTTGTAGTCAGTGAAAGAAAATTTGTCAGCGTAACTCTTTGGGCTTAAATTGTGAAAAAATAGTGTAGAATTAAATATAGTAGATTGTGTATTACATTATTACTTTGGTGCAGCATGCATGGTCTAAAGATAAAGATCTCTTTATCTCTGAATTATGCCATATTCAGAAGTTTGCAGATGACACGGCCATCATGGGGTGTATCTGGGATGATCAGGAAGAGGAGTACAGAAGTCTGGTGAGGAACTTTGTCGCATGGAGTCACACAAACCACCTGCAACTCAACACCTCAAAGACTAAGGAACTAGTTGTTGACTTCGGGAGGTCCAGAGAAGGTCCACTGCCGGTTCAGATAGAGGGGGAGGAGGTGGTCAACAAGTACAAGTACCTCGGGCTGTGGGTGGACAATAAACTGGACTGGTCATGCAACACAGAGCACCTGTATAAAAAAGCCCAAAGCCGACTGTACTTCCTCAGGAGGCTGAGGTCTTTTAACATCTGCAGGAAGCTCCTGAGGATGTTTTACCAGTCGGTGGTTGCTGGAGTACTTTTCTATGCTGTGGTGTGCTGGGGGAGCAGCACAGCAAAGGAGGACTCACGCAGGCTGGAGAAACTGATCAGGAAGGCTGGCTCTGTGGTTGGCATGAAGCTGGACACTCTGGTGACAGTGGCAGAGAAAAGGACATTAAAGAAACTGATGGACATTATGGACAATGCTGCTCTGCACACGGCCATTAACCACCAGAAGAGTCTGTTCAGTGACAGGTTGCTTCTCCCCAAGACAAGAACTAACAGACTTAAAAACTCCTTTGTCCCACACGCCATCAAACTGTTTAACTCCTCTCTGGAGGGGAGAGGGAGGGGAGACAGGAGGACAAAGGAGGGGGGAACAACTAAGCTGTAGTGCCTCTTCACCTCACTGTATAATACCTTGTGCAATACTTTTTGTAAATAGTCAACAGTGCAATAGACTCAATACTTGAAATGTGCAATTCACTTGTATTTTTATTTTTTATTCCTATTTATTCTATTTATCCCCTTTGTATATTTTATTTATATTTGTCTCTGTATTTATATACGTGTGTGTATGTGTGTATATATATATATATAATATTCTGTAACTTCTGTCGGTGCTGTGTTTGTTTGGAAATCGAATTTCCCAGAGGAACCCACCCGAGGGATTAATAAAGTTCTATCTTATCTTAAATATGTATGTGTGTGTGTGTGTGTGTGTGTGTGTGTGTGTGTGTGTGTGTGTGTGTGTGTGTGTGTATACGTGTGTGTGTATACGTGTGCATATATGCCCTGCTTCAAATTTTCTAAAGCTGCCAGGCATTATGTTTAACACGCCTGATTTAGTTGAAATCAGTAGGCTATATAATAAACCAGCAAAGGCATGCTTTTAGTGCTATTTTCATCATTATTGTTCCCGTGTAGAAGTTACAGATGACCTTGAATTTGGTTATTTATTTACCTGTTTACTTTATAAGACCTTAATTGCAGCGCTGGCACTTTAAGACAGTCCTGGTTTCATGAATGAAACGCAGCCATTCATAAAAAAACAGAGGGGGCCGGGCCACAGAGCAGCCTCGATGACGATTGGCTCGCCTTCTGACTGACTCTGAGTTCCAGCCAATGGCAGGGCAGGAGATCGCTCGTTTTAGCCGCAGCTATCAGAGTCCTTCATTGAGAAAAATCCACAGCCGAGTGATTAATCGAGGTGCTGCATGGGATGTAGGGGAGGAAATCTGCGACGAGTTCTGTTTTCACACTGCCAAGAAACTTCACTTACCGAGTGAGTCTTCTTCTTTTTGTTTTTATCCTACCGCTTTAGTAAAAGCTGGCGCCTGCTTGCCTTTAATTACATAAACACCAGATGCATGGTCGCGGGTTTTTTTTTCTTTGCTACAGGCTCCGAGGGGAGCACATAGGCGTTCAGAGGCTAACGCCATTTTCTTAAAAATCTAACTCGGCGCTGCGTTTATTCCCCGCGACCGTCTGCCTGCCTGCAGTGCGGCATTTCCGTCTGCAGCAGCCTTTTTTTCAGCTTGTTGGCGCCGGGAATCCTTCACTGTTTGTCTGTGGCGAAATTTCTCAATGGTGAGCGGGTGTCTCCCCCCCCTCCTCCTCCTCCTCCTCAGCCTCAGCCAGTATCGTGTTTCACTTCATTGAGAAAAACAAGGAGGACTCAACGAGCGTCACGCGAAACTCCATTCACAAATCTTTCACTTTAAGCGAGGATTTGTTGCTAACGTTAGCGGAGTTAGTTGGCGTGATTTCTCCTCGGTGGTGTTTGTAGTCACTGAAGCAAAGCCGAGTGACACACACACACTCTCACACTCACACAGTAAATCGTTTGTAGAGGTTACTTTAACCGAAGACTAGACAAAACGTTACGCAACGTCGGGGGCTGACCTTTTCATCTCTTGAAATAGTTTTTCACTGTTTACTTTTGTCCCATATTTCACGAGCTTTAGTTGGACTCTTGAGCAGTTTGAGCCAGGTCAATAACCCCCCCCCCCCTTTTTTTAATTTTGTTTGAAGAAACATTAAAAATGTAGAAATTTACAAAGCTTTGAAATCTGGTGTAGTTAAGAGGTGCAAAACATTGTTAAAATAATGTCCCATATCTTTATCGCATATATATACGTTTATCGGCTACTTTAGGTACACCAAGAAACCAGTTTGAGGTGATCTGAGCTTTATGACGTTGTGTTGTTCTGCTGGATGTGTACACTACGGTCATAATGGGATGGGTATGGCCAGCAATAAAGCTCAGGTAAAGTGTGGCATTTAACAATGCCCAGCTGGCACAAACTGCAGCACTACAACCAGTTACAGGTGGTTGGATCCATGCTTTCGTCATCTGAATGTCACAGAAGAAATCAGGCAGCTTTCTCCCCCCTTGTCTAATTATTGGTTAGCCTGTGCAAATTTTAGCCTGTTTCCTGGTGACAGGAGTGTCACTCGGTGTGGTCTTCTGCTGCTGTTGCCTGTCTGCTTCACGGTTTGAGGTGTTGTGCATTCAGAGATGCTCTTCTGGTTGTACCAAGTGGTTATTTGATTTATTTGTTTCCGCCTTATTAGATTGAAGCAGTCTGGTCATTCACCTCTGATCTCTAGCATAAACAGCCTTAGTAAACTCTAGAGGCGATTGTGCGGGGAAACCCAACAGTTCAGCAGTTTCTGATATACTCGCACCAACAACCATGCCACATTCAAAGCCACCTAACTTCCATTTCTTCCCCATTCTAATGCTCACTTTGAACTTCAGCTGGTCACCTTGACTGTGCCTAAATGCACTCAGTTGCAGCAATGTGATTAGGTATTGGCATTATTAGCTGAACAAGTAGTTTGTTTGTTTGTTTTTAAATGTTTCTTCTTTAATCCTATCTCTTGGCAAGCAAAGCATCAAACCATTTTAATTCCTGTCTTTTCAAACATAGCATTGTCATTCTTTGTACATATGCTTCTCTGTACGTCATTAAAGTTGGCACGGCACAGCCAAAGGAAAAGACGTCATGTTTTATTTGACTATTCAGCTGCTTTCTTTTCATTGCCTCAAATCAGCCTTTGAAGAGCGATTCCTCCCGCAGCTTCACGTCAGTTTATTCATGTCAGATTTGCGTACTGCAGATTGCATAATTCTTTCTGTGACAACGGGGCTTTTATAGCCACTGTAAACAAACATGCCAAGTCATGTGAAAGGGATGATGGTAGTATGGATGGAGGGGCTAGTCCTGTAGGGGGGAAAAATAGACTACGATAGACTTGGATTTCTGCTTAATGACTCCAGTATGTTCAAAGTATATCACTTCCTCACTGCTCATCCCAGGGTGAAGACTCCTGCAACATGGAGGCCTTTTATGATCAGCAGGTTCCCTTTGTGGTCCCTGAGAGTGTGAGTTTGAAACGTTATGGTTTTATATTCTTATCTTTTTATTGTCTTGCTGCATGTGTGCTGAGTTTCATTCCTTTGCCCATTTCTGCAGAAATGTCACACACAGGAAGCAGCAAAGTGTCTCAGCGATAGGAAGAGGAAGTTCATGGACACCGAGCTGGCTCAGGACACAGAAGGTACATATAAAACTCAGACTGACTATGAAACTGCAGTTAACTTCTTGTGAGTGCCAGGATAACATCTGTCTGCTGGATACAAACAATGTGGGGAGAAATTATATTCATAAATTTGCTAATAGGATTTTTTTTTTTTCCCCTCCCCTGTTCTTTCAAGTGCCCCTCGTGGTCTTTGGTATTTCTTTAATAGGTCATGCTTCTCCGACAGTCTTATATAGGCCATTTGTCATTAATTACATGTGAAATGTCAAATAATTGCACCCACACACATTCTAACAAATGAATGTGAAACCATCTTCCAGATCTATTCCAAGACCTGAGTCAGCTCCAAGAAATATGGATCGCTGAAGGTGAGCATCCCACATTATACAAATGATGTGTGATAGTTGATGAGAGGGGTCCTTAAACGGCATGTCTTTTCCTCCCTCTCAGCTCAAGCTACCGATGACGAGCAGTTTGTCCCGGATTTCCAGTCCAATAACTGTGAGTACCTGCTTCTTCTTGGATGTTTGGAGAGATCACGATTTCAGGTTTTAGCAGTGGTGCGCACTATTTATGCACGAGAGTATTTTTGTGAGAGCTTTATGATGGGTCTGGAACTGAGCGTTGGAAGTTGGTCTTTAACGTGGAGTTGGACATAAGAGGGTTGGCACGTGTGATCACATTGCACTGTCAGCTGTTGGCTCTCATTTAGGACATGTGCAGCTTCCTGCTCAAATGGATAAACTCCACTGAACTTACCAGATTGTGACTCGTGATCTCAAAGGTCATTGGTGTAAAACCAGTTGTTTACAGTGCTCTCATTCGTTGGTGTTTCCATTCCCCTTGGAGCTTTGCCAGTTAAATGATAGTCGTCATGTACCAGAGGAAATGAGGCGAGATAAAAAAAAAAAAAAAAGTACTGTACTTAAAAGTGTTACAGATAACGCGGGCGATGAGGAAATGGTGCGTTTAGTGCTCCTGCCAAACACGTATTGCATATACTTATTGTTGCCGTAATCATAGCTGCTTCAACACAACGACTCCCCGTGCGGACAATAAAGCTGACGGAGACCGTGTCGTGGATGGAAACATTAGCGGCCTGGCGTCATCGGCGCAGCATACTGATGAGAATCTCTACAGATTCCTGGAAAGCTCAGATCAGATAGGGGTAGGTTTCCTTTCTTTCACAGACGCAGGAGTGGGGAGCAAACGCTGAAAGGGACGATAAAGGAAAAACTTTATGCTAAATGGCAAGCCTGCATTGCAAACTGGAAGAGTGCAACTTAAAGATGTGCAGAGCTTGTCTATTTAATGTGAGGTATCATTGCTACTAAATTATCAACATGAGCAGATAAGAGTTACGAGGGAAATATTCAGGGTCTGAAACGCTGGCGGTAAACTCTAATTTGGATCTGAAGCCGTTCTGCCACACCGGCAGGCAAATGTTTCCACCAAAGCTGCCATTTAATAGGTCTCGAGTGTGTTTTGGTTATGGAAGTGCTGCTTCAACAAACACATTATTTTCCCAACCAGTGTTCCCAGAGGTCATGTTGCGTAATCCTAACTGTCTAACCATTACGCTCACCAGGGATCCAACACTAGGCAGTTGGAGGCAAATTAGGAGTGTGAGACTTGTGTAACTGTGCAAAAGATGAACTGATGATGATGAAGTCAATTAAAATGCCTTGGCATTGAATAGGGACAGAACATTCAATTTTACTCATTTGAGACAGCAAAAAACACAGTTTTGAGCTAAAGACTGACTGATGTTCATATACTTGTAATTGTAATACCAGGGGGAAAAAAAATATATTTTTAGGATATTGGAAGTTAAAGAACTGAAGTAACACAGGTGGGGAAAAATCAACAATTAGATGACCCCCTGTGAGCAAGCACTTGGTGACAGTGGGAAGTAGAAACTCTCTTTTAACAGGAAGAAACCTCCAGCAGAATCAAACTTGAGGAGGGGTGGCCATCTGCACTGAGGCATTGGGGTTGAGGGGAGGGCAACAGGACAGACGAGACACTGGAAATGCAAAGTGTTGTACAGAGACACTGTGTTGAGTAGAACACTGCATCATGGGAAGCCCTGCGTAGCCTAAGCTTATCACCTGATTCTGCCTGAACTATGAGCTTTATCAGAAAGGAAAGTTGTTGTTTTTTTGTTTTGTTTTTTAAAGACTAATCTTTGAAGCAGTCCACTTGGCCATCTAATGTAAGGGTGTTCATTCCATGCTCTGCAAACATGTATGTATTATTTGCCTGTGTGTTTTTTGCAGTGATGTTTCATGGACTGGCCGCCAGCAAAGTGAAGCGTGAACCCAGTCCGTCCAAAGACTTCTCTCCCTGCAGAACGCCTCAGGCTGACATGTGCCTTTACAGCTACAGGTAACCATTCATGTTTTTAAACCTGTGTGTGATATACTGCAATACTACCACCACCACACACCTGGCAGACAGAACCTTTGGATGATGTGTTGTTATCTGGTCTCCTTAGTGCCTGTGAGCCCGCTCCGACTCCATCCTCCACACCTGCAGTACAACAACGTGGCTCCATCCACTCTACTGGACCTCCACCTTTACAGAGGCAGTTACAGCCATCTACCCCTCAGCTGACCAACAACTGCTCCCCAAACCACACTCCTGCCCTTAGCCCCTCCCACCTCCGCAACCTTCCACAGGCCAATCAAAGCCAGCAGTTTGCTATGCCACATCCTCCCATCGGCTCTTCCAGTGTGTCGTTCAATGCAGAACAAAGGTAAGCTTTAAAATAAATCTATATATATATACATATATATATACACACACACGCACGCGCGCGGTTTAAGCTGGAAGCGAATGAGCTTCAAACCTTTAAACATCCACTTCTTTCCACACTTCAGGTTCCAGCGGCAGTTGTCGGATCCCTGCCTGTCTTTCCTTCCTCCAAAGAAGACCGCAAACACGCCATACCACCCCGCCATCCGTGACGGGAGGCCAATGTATCAGCGCCACCTTTCAGAGCCTCTGGTTCCCCACGCTCCCCGGGGTTTTAAACAAGAACTGGTGGACCCGAGATATCCAGAGCCAGGGCCTCCTACGTCAGGTCTGGCACGTCCTCAGACTGCCTTCAACCATGTCACAATTAAACAAGAGCCAAGGGACTTTGGCTATGACTCGGGTATGTTACCCTTAGTGTGGCGACGGCATCTGAATAAAATGTATTCACGTCTGTTAGGGTAACAGGCAGTCTTGCCATAGGTGAAACATTCAAATAACTACAGGCCTAGGCTCAGACACTTTACATTTGCTTGCAGTTGATGAAGAATTGTGACTTTTGTGCCTTTCAGAGGTTCAAACGTGCCAGCCGTCATCCTTTGAGAAGTCTGCTTTGTACCAAAATAACAGTGCAGGTGAGTTTGTGTCCTGGGTTTAAAAATGCCTTTTCATGCTGCCACAGCCTTTTTACTCTATTCTTTGCTCCACAGGATTTGGTCCAGACAGAGAGCAGTGTCTGTACTATGATGACACCTGTGTTGTGCCGGAAAGGCTGGAAGGTAAGACACGGACTTCCAAAACATCCTTGTTAACACTTAGTGTATAAGACAAAGGAGGGAAGGACAATATCATTTAAGGCAGTGTGCTGTGAGCTGGCGGTATTGTGTTCGTTATTGGCATTTGCATACACCAGTTTGAGTATTCTGTTTCTAATGTTGTACTATGTTCTGTCCAATGAGACATGATTTTTAATAAAAAAAAATTTAAAAAAAGCATTATTTATTTATTTTTTTTAAATGAGCAAACGATTAAGAAATTGGTTTAAAAAAAACCAACCAACAAAACGGCACAAAAGCAGGAAAGGTGACTTCTGCGTGTCTTCACCAGGTAAAGTGAAACAGGAGGGTCTGCCGTACCAGCGCCGTGGCTCCCTGCAGCTGTGGCAGTTCCTGCTCACACTCCTGGACAACCCCGCCAATGCACACCTGATCATCTGGACGGGGCGAAACATGGAGTTCAAGCTGATTGACCCCGAAGAGGTCAGCTACTGCATACCTAATGTGGAACTTTGAGAAGCTTAATATTCTTAAGACTGGGGAAAAACAACATTTTAAAGCCATATATTAATTTTTCCCTCCCCCATCATGTTTTTAGGTGGCTCGGCTCTGGGGGATCCAGAAGAATCGACCTGCCATGAACTACGATAAGCTGAGTCGCTCGCTGCGGTACTATTATGAAAAGGGCATTATGCAGAAGGTAAAGGCAGGTCATGTTCCACTTGAGTCTTCCTTTACTCCTATGTTGTTGTAATCACAAACTATTAAAAAAAACTAGCTATTGGGCTCTTACACTGAAGCACTGAGTTTCTGACCTCTTATTTCTAATCTTAGCCTCTAATGAAGCACATCTGGAAGCCATCCAGTTTAATGTTTTGAGTTTTAAAAGACTTGAGGTTATTTTATATATATATTTTTATAATTTTTATTAAAGGCATTTATTTATTTATTTATTTTATTTTTTTGTGTGTGTTGTTGTACCAGGCTATTAAACATCATCAGTGTTGTTGTTTTTTCTGCTGTTTTGGTCATTTAAACACTGAAGTCCATGGAGACTGACTCACTGTTTAAACCAGCCTCAAGTGGCCGTTAGAGAAACTGCAGTTTTCTGTCCTCAACATTTT
>NW_005187677.1:399332-400320 GCF_000239375.1 Pundamilia nyererei | reverse complement strand
CTGGAGTGAACCAATTGGATGAAAAGCTTCAGTGCTTCATGAAGCTTCATCTGCCCATCACTAAGGAAAAGGACCCAAAATGCAGGCAGTTGACTGGTGATGATAGTGACACTTATTTACAGAAGTGGCAGTGACAAAAACAGGCAAAGAAGGGTGGGGAGCTAACCGACACCTAAACTGGAGGAAACTAAAGAACAGACCTGAACATGGGACTGAGAACAGAGGATGCAGCGAGTGCCGTAGAACACAATGATTTACACGGCGTTACACAGAGAAACGCAGGCAAGCCGACGATGAGCAGAGGCAAACACACACTATAAATACACACCAGGTAATAAGGAGATGACATGCAGGGGTGGACACAGCTGAAACTAATGGACATAACGAGAAGCAGACCTAGAAAGTAAAACAGGAAACACAGACTGTTTTACAACACAAACTCGGGGACACAAACAGAGCACAGAATAAACACCAAACCCAAGATGAAGCCAAAAGGAAACACAAAAAGCTGGGTCTACGACCCAGGATAATGACAGAAGCTCATTGTGGACTACAGGAAACTGCAGGGCGGAGGGCACACCCCGATTTACATCAAGGAGACAGAGGAGAAGGGAGTCAGATACTTCAGGTTCCTGGGGATTAACATCAGTAATGATTCGAGTTGGTCACATCGAGTGGATATGATCACAAAAGCAGTGAAACAGTGGCTCTTTCAGCGGCGGTTTAGGGCGTTTGACCTAGACTCCAGAATACTTACCAATATCTATCAATGCACCATCAAGACTATTCTGTCTGGCTGTATCTGGTATGGAGGTTGTAATGTCCTGGTCCCCAAAGCTCCAAGGAGGGGGGTCAGAGAAGCACAACAATCACCAGGTCTGAACTGCCAGCCTTCCAAGACGTCTACAGACAGCACTGTAGGAGGAAGGCCCAGAGGATCCTCTCTGATCCTGGCCAGACATCCTTCATGCTCCAGCTGTCACACAGA
>NW_005187677.1:388961-399312 GCF_000239375.1 Pundamilia nyererei | reverse complement strand
TCTTCTTAAACATTAATACAAAGATAACACCCATTAGTCGATACCAAAGGATACAAGTGTTACACCTTAAGAATCTACTCACCAAACCCACCTCTCTGTGCGTGATTTTTTTTAAATGCTGTTCATTTACATGACAAAAATATTTTTTCACTTTATTCAAGCAAGCGGAAATTTGGACAATCTAAATCTCAAGCTAAATTTGTAACACCTACAGCATATCTGAAGGTGGAGTTAGCCATGTACTTATGTAACACTTCCTTATATAAAGCTGGCTGCTCTTCAGTTGATAGCATTCAGCTATCACAGCTCCAATCACTAAGCTCTAAACATCTGCCAGAATCCATTTACCAGGTGAGTATTTTACATTTTATTTCAGTAATAATTTCAGAATCTCACAGTATTTGTGAAGGTTAACATATCTTTAAAATGTAATTCTTAAAACCCCCAGAAATCACTTATTTTTTTCTTTCTTTCTTTTTATTGCACCTAAAAGCATAATTTTGTGGTGTTTTGATTTCTTTTTTGTTTTTTGACAATGGAAACTGTTGTTTAAAATTCTTTAACCTTGCCACAATCAGATGCAGGTCAATTACCTGTTCATGAACATTTTTCTAAATCTTTGTGCAAGCGACTATTTTCATATATATTGTAAAATGTAGATCCCAGATATTTTAAAAGCTGATCTAATTATGATATTTGTACTGAACACTACACATTTTAATGCTGTATCTAAAACATTCTCCTGCCTCTACCATAAAACAGTTGAAGCAGTCTTTCAATCTAACCTTCATATTTAGGAAAGCTACAAAACATGTAGTTATGCTATGAGAGAAAGGTTTTGAGAGTGTGAAGAGAAAAACACTGTATTGTGTTTATTTAAAATATTTGTAGTTATCTGTGTTTTTGCCTCTTTCCCTCCATCTGACAGCTGAGATAGGCTACAGTTAGACATGTGGTCAAAAATGGATTATTATTAGAAATAATCACTCTTCAGGTTTGAATCCTGTGGTTAAACACAGGATGAAGAAGCTCATCATTGATGTGGATGCTGGGGTGGATGATGCTATTGCCATCATGATGGCCCTCTCCACACCTGATGTGGAAGTTTTGGGGATCACCTGCTGCTATGGCAACACGTCTGTGGAGAATGTCCTCAGAAATGTCCTTCGTGTCCTGAAAGTCTGCGACAGGCTGGACGTAAGTTTGTGTCACGCTGTAAGAGAGCCCTTCTACACGAATATGTTCGTAGATATGTTCTTACATCCAGCGTATAATACTCATACAGATTCCAGTGTACCGTGGCTGCTCAAAGCCTTTGGTGGACCATGAAAACCATGCAGATAATTTCTTTGGATCAGACGGTTTTGGGGACGTTCCAGATCCACACGCACCAAGCCTGGATCTGGTGCAGCAGAAAAAAGCCAAACAGGCCATTGTTGACCTTGTGAACGCAAATGATAAAGAGGTGAGTGTCTGCACCATTAAGCTTCTTACATGAATGAAAATTGAGAGCCTCATTTTCCTGTGATATGTGTACACTAAGAACGTTGTAGCTTACACAGGGGTTGGGTAAAAATGCTGTGTGGAGAAGTAGGTGATCTCAAAATACATGAATACATTTACCCACTTTTTATAAATGGTTTGTGGTTCTGATCAAATGTTTTATTTAAAGGCCCAGTCACCGATTATTTCAGCAGACATGCCTTGAAGTCTTCCTAAAAAATATGTTGACATTTAGCTGAAAATTGTTGAACTCCCACAGATGAAATTGCATCACTTGACTAATAAAAACTTGTTTTACCCAGAGCTAATGATTTAATTGCTTTTTCATGGTGACCAGTAAGAATGGATGTAGACACAATGATATCATCTGTTGGTTATGGATTGCAAAGGGTACAATGCACTTGATGTGAAAGAAGCCAACTCGTTGCGAAGTATCACAAAGTTGCCAAACACACATAAAAAAGCATAACTTGAAGCTTCAATGCAGTTTAAATTGGGAAGTCGTAAAAATTATCTGTCAGTTGTCATGAAGTTTCAAGTGGTTAATAGACAAACTGCACCACTGGGCCACCCAAACCAGTTTAATTCTCAATTCATTCTAAACACATTTATAAATGATAATTCTTTAAAAAACTTTTCAAGGAAAATTATTATTTTACATCTGAGGGTTTGTTTTCAGCTCAAAGGTTGGTTAGGGGGCAATAAAATCATCAATTCAACTCTGTCTCCTGCCTTCAGGTGATCCTCATATCCACTGCCCCCCTCATGAACCTGGCTGCAGCAGTGCAGTTGGACCCTTCCTTGCCTAAAAAGCTTAAGGCGCTCTACATCATGGGGGGAACCATTGAAGGTGGTCTCCTCACAGAGTATTTCCTCTGTCTCTCATTATCCATTCGTGATTTTAGTCTTATAAATATCTGATATATATGAGAATGAGTGTGTGACTGTGCTTGTTTCTGTGTGCAGCCAGGGGTAACATCACAATATGTGGAGAGTTTAACTTTGTGTGTGACCCAGAGGCTGCTTACATCGTGTTGGACCGCTACACATGCCCAACCTACATCGCTACCTGGGAGTTCACCTGCTGGAACTGCCTGCCATGGGTGAGGAGGGAAACAAGCTGAACGAGGGCTTCAGTTCTATTTCAATGAATAATGTCTGAACAGTTTTAACGTTTGAAAGGATCTCTGCTAACACTGAGTTTGTGTATAAAGTGGTATTTGAAAATATCTTACAGTCTTTTTTCCCCTTAGTCTTTCTGTGACACCTGGTTAAATGTACATACTGAAAAATCTGACTTTGTGGAAAAGATTTTACGCATCTCAAGACAGGTAAGAGTGTATTAATTGACACAAAGCATCAAGCATTTAAGTCTTAAGTCCTCACTTTGTACAAGAAAATAAGCTCCAGTTAGCAATGAATTTAATCCATCTTCAGTATTGTGTAAATATGCTCGCAGCCCTTTTGCTGGGTGCCCCACTGGTGACAACTTACAGAATATTATAAGATGTCTAATTACCTCTGACATACTGTGTGAACAGAAGTGTGAACAGAAACATCAAGAATTTAATCCCTGTGACGCCTACGCCATGGCTGCAGCCATCAATGATGCAGTCATACCTAAGAGTGAAGAGGCAAGTGACTGCAACTTTCTTTTGTCAGGTTACAATGTAAAACATCTTCGCTGAAATCATTGTTTAATGAATTCTTTTGTTACTCATTCAGGTTGCAGTGACGGTGGAGTTGCAGGGGATCTACACTCGAGGCATGATGGTGCTGGACCGCGACGAGAAGCTGAAAAAAGAACACAAAGTCTTCATCATGAAGAACGTCGACTTGGAGAAGTTCAAGGAAATGTTGATTAATGCAGTCAGAGAGTGATGCTGTACACTCTGAGACCTGAGTGTTATGATTCATAACAACAAATAAAAACTTTTGTGTTGCAGTCTCACAAACCATGTACAACATTCATTAAGAACCAGTTTGTCCAGATTGGTGTTGAAGAAGTTGACCAGTTCTCAACTGTGTAGTAGTAAATAAAGTTAATGCTGTGACCCAAATGTATCTGCATAAATGATCAGTATTTATTCAGGTTTAGGTATATGCATTTGCAAAATAGTTTTATGTGTGGTCGAATTACTTTGTATTTGTGTGTGGACTGAAGCGCATGCTAGTGAGTCCTCAAAAGTTACACACAAATGACTGCACACACATTTGTAAACCTTAGTTTATACTTGTGGATTATATTGTACACATTTGTCACGTTTTTGAGACATATTGCTCTCCATATGAGATGGTACTACCACCACATTACTTATATCTTTATGTACATTTACAATGTAAACACAAAATATAATAAGAGACAAAACTGCAATAAGTACAGATTTTATTTGTCTGCATACATACAAATAAACACAGCAAAATAAATTTACAGTAAATGAAAAAAGGACTAGGAGCTCATGTGACGTAAGGGGTTTTGCAAGGCCAAATTGCCCAAGATCATAACCCACCAACCTTAACTCCTCATCAATGAACCCTAACCCCTAGCCCATTAAACTTAACACGTTAACAGGCCACAGGCTATCAGCTTGATGTCTGTGCAAATCTGACAGGACAAAATGTCAGACTTTTGAAGCAAATGCAAGATAAAGTGACTGAAATGAACCAGGAAATGAAATTGGTACTTTTGCATTGTCTTATACATCAAGAGGTACTATGTGAGTCAGCGTTAAAAATGACCCGTGTTTTTGATGTTGTAACTAAAATAGTTAACATCATCGGAGTATGACTGCAGAATCAGAGCCAACTCCATGTACAGAATTCAATCACAGAATTGGAACAAACATTGTAATTGTTGAAGTTTAACAAATCCAGACACAGATCGACTCTTGATATGATGATCACCTGTCTGCTGGCCTCCACATTTCCACTTCAGACCCTGAACCTAACTTTGAAGCACTCATATAAGTACACAACGGACTGGATTTCTGTCACTTATTTTCTTATCAGATGATCTTCTTATCTATTTGAGTGAGCGACTATCAAGGAACCAGATCTCACTTGCTCAAAGCTATAATTATTTGAGAAGTTCATTCACACACCCCTGTTCTCTGCTGGCCATCGGGGCGGGGGGACTTGGAGGAGGTGTTGGCCATTCGATTGGGATCTGGGATGCGGGGCCTCTCTGCTGCTGCGGAACCTGTGGAGGTCTGCTTGCCTCCACCCCGGGGGAAAGGGTAACATCTCCTGGGCCTAGGTACCATTTCCCCCTCTAGGGGCGAGGGTACCTAGACCCGGGGTATAGAGTTTGTTTGGGGAGTGTGATTGTGTGTACAGTGTCCATGTATGTCTATCCCTACGTTGGGTGAGTGCTGAGTATTTGTATATGTGTGCATGAGAGTGGGAATGCATGTTTGTGTCTGTGTGCCTGTTTGTCTGTGTCTATATGTCAGGTCGGGTCTTACACTCCACCTCTCTTGGAACTCCCAGGCCCTCCAAAGTGTGGAGGCCTATCTCCCCTCACCACACTCCCTGCCGGTGACTGATGCCCTCAGGGGTCGGTGCGTTGGTGGTTCTTGGTGTCCGGGGCTGGGCGCTCAGGTATGTACCAGCTCACTCCCGGTAACTACTTGGCGGGGCCTGGCCCCTGTTGCACGGTCAGGCCTCTTCCGGGACAAAGGGGGCCCTCGGGCCTCCGGCCTCTGGGCCTGCAGCTCAGTTCACTCTGGCACAGCTGGCTGCCGGCAGAGCTGGCGGGCACGCCAGTGCAGCCCCCTCTGGCTTCTGCTCCGTGGCTACTGGGTGAGCCCTCATCTGGGGCTCTCCTCAGCTCTTCCCAGGAGGGTGGCACGGATGCCCCTCCGGTGGTCCTCCTTGGGCTCTCGCACTCTGGGGCCTCTGGATGTCTGGAGCCTGGATCTCCTCCATGCCTGCTTCATGCCCTGGGGGACGGGGCTATGGCTCTCTACATCCGCTTGCAGACCATTACATGGGGAAACCTTTTGAATACAAAAGGCTGATCCACACAGGTGTGCACACGGGTGTTCACTGTTCATAGACATAAACTACACCTTTATTGGCTGCTACTTCCAAGCACATTGTGCGCTGTCGGTCCTGCTTGCTACACAACAACATTCAATATTTAGTATTTACTGCTGTTTACACTTAGCTAGATTAACGTGATGGTGTTGTGTTTAGTATGTTGCTCTGTTTTTTTTGCTTGTTTTCTCTTCTTTCTCTCTCAACAGGTGATCCAGGAGATTTTTTTTCCTCTTCTTTCTCTTTTTAAGTGCCCATTCTCACTGCCCCTCTTCCCTTCTGTTTTTCTTTTCCTTCATCTTTATTTCTCCCTTTTTTATCCCTTAGTCATGTCTGTCCCGTCTGTAACAACCGAAAATAAAATAAAATAAATAATAACAACAAAGTCGATCAAAGGGACCAATACAGCAAGGCCATGATGATCCATTTGGCAAAGTAAATCCATTGGTATCCTTGTTGGTCTTCAGGCAACAATTCTGACGGCTAAAGAACCAAATGGGACAGGCAAAAAAAAAAAAAAGAATAGTTCATTTTTATGCATGGATTTTACTCTGTGGCATGAAATGTGTGAGTTAAAGCTACATAAATCTTTCTGTTTTTAGTTATTAAAAGGTTTAATGATTGAACTCCAGTGATCAGACAGTTCACTTAAACAGCACTCAGCCACCTTTTAAATTACTAAATGTGGTCCCACACTTTACAATAACACAGAGTTATTTCATTTTTGAATTAAATCATATATGTGTAAGCAAAAATAAAGCTTTTCTTAAGTCTTCCTCAAAATCGTATGAACCGGTCTTTATGTTTGGTTACTTTCCACCAAAATATCCTCATGCAAACATGTCAAGCAAGATGTTAGCAAACACAGGTGTATTGTCAACTGTGAGTGGCAAAATATACTGCAGGATTACCTTTCACACCTGCTGAATCAAGTGTCAAGAATGCAGTTTGGAACAGCCTGTAATAATAATGAGTTAACATTTTCACAAACATGCTTCAGCCCTGCAGCGGTTTGTGTTGAACAACAGTTTGTAGGAACTGTCGTTGAGATGCCTACCATTGACAGACACGTACAACCTGATCCTCAAGTTCACTCTTGCTTCTCATAAGAGTAAGAAATAGAACCCTATTACAATAGCATATTGTAGCAATAGCAGTAGCTTTTTGTTGAGTTTCCTCAGACTAAACTCCACTGCAGAGGTGAAAAAGTTACATTAGGGTTTTGGCAAATGAGGTGAACACAAACAAATTCTGTGGTGATCAAATGAAGTCTGTCTTTACGTAGGAATGAGTTCAGTGTCCAATATTTCAGCAGTTCAGCAGCCTGATGGCTTGTGAAACTTTCCCAGAATCTGCCGGTGCAGGTCCAGATGCTCTTGTACCTTCTGTGTGACAGCTGGAGCGTGAAGGATGTCTGGCCAGGATCAGAGAGGATCCTCTGGGCCTTCCTTCTAAAGCGCTGTCTGTAGACGTCTTGGATTGCTGGCAGTTCAGACCTGGTGATTGTTGTGCTTCTCTGACCCCCCTCCTTAAAGCTTTGCAGACCAGAGCATTACAATTGCCATACAGGGTTACCAGACAGGCAGACAGAATACTCTCGATAGAGTGGCGTATCATGCTAATGAAAGATGCCCTAATATATTTATATACGCTCTTCAACAATGAACTTAAAAGTTGAATGAAACAATGATATATGTAATGCAGTCTGCACCCCATGTTTTGTGTTCTTATCTTTATAATATAACCAAGTTTTTTTTCTATCTAAATGAAGTGTAGTTGTTTTTCAAGTACCAAAGTGCCACAGTCCTCTTAAAACCATCAACATCTTCGTCCTTTCTGTTTTTAAACTCAGTTATTGTTAAATGCACCTGGGGAAAATCTGACAGCAGGAAGTTTGAATATTGCTGCTCCTGCATAAGATCACTGTAAACAAAGAAGAATGTACCAAAGCTTTGAGGATAGTGGCCATGGATAAACATTGGCAACAACAACTTGTTAGTCGGTATGTTGAAGTTTGGGTTTCTCTGGATCTCTAATCAGATGATCTTTTTATCTGTGTAAGCGAGTGACTGCCAAGAACCGAGACCTCAGACGCTCAAAGCGCACGTTTTACCAAGATAAGAAGAAAAAAATGTAACTGCTGTGGCTCAGGAACAAGTCAAAATTCAGCTGCATAAGGAGATGCTGATGTGCAGATTCCCAAACTTCGTGATGAGTCTGGATGGAATTATAATGTTGAAAGTTGAGCTGTAGTCAATAAACAGCATCCACACATGTGTTGTTATGGTCCCGGTGGGAGAGCTAGGGTTGCCAACTATCCCATTTTAGCCTGGAGGTCTTGTATGATGAGCAAAAATTGGTTCCCTTAGTCAACCTTAAATCTCTGTATATTTACACTGTATATTTACATTGTACCCAGCTGGTTGCGCATTGTGCTTCTGGCATGCCAGAGTGTCCCTTATTTGATAGTTAAAAAGTTCATTGTGAATCTATTTTGCCTGTATGAAAACTGAAAAGGATCAAGTGTAGCAGGCAGTGAAGATGTGAATAACGATAGAGATGAGTGCTACTGGGTGACAGTCATTCAGTTAGCTCACATTAGGTTTCTTTGGGACAGGGATGATGGCCGTCCTCTTAAAGTATGAGAAGACTACAGACAAAAACAGGGAGAGGCTGAAGATGTCTGTGAAGACAGCTACCACTTCATGTGTACATGCTTTGAGAGCACGACCTGGGATGTTATCTGGTCGGGGAGCTTTCCGTGTGTTTACCTTTTTAAAGTATTTACACACATCTGACTGAGGGATCTGAAAAGGACAGCTGTCCTCCTCTGACAGAAATATAAGTGGACAGCAGACTGGATTTCTGTCAATTAACAAGAAAAAACCTGCAGATAAAATAATTAAACTAAAAGCAAAATGGTAATGTCACTTTACAAACAAGTACAAACTTTTACATCAACAGTTCATCTGTTGGTATATCTGTGTTGAAGTTTCAGTTTCTCGGGATGTCTTATCAAATAATCTTCGTATCTGTTTGACTGAGTGACTGTCAAAGAACCAGATGTCACTTTCTTAAAGCTCAAATTATGTGAGAAGTTCATTTTTATGCATGGATTTTACTCTGTGGCATGAAATGTGTAAATTAAAGCTACATAAATCTTTCTGTTTTTAGTTATTAGAAGGTTTAATGATTGAACTCCAGTGAGCAGACTGTTCACTTAAACAGCACTCAGCCATCTTTTAAATTAATAAATCTGATCCCACACTTTACAATGACACCAAGTTATTTCATCTTTAAATAAATCATATATGTGTAAGCAAACAATAAAAAGGGAAAGTGTTCCTCAAAACTGTTTTTTTATGTCCAGCCAAAATCTCCTCATGCAAACATGTAAAAACTCAGGTTCTGGTGGAGCAGTCGCTTGCTTTATAATGGCAAAAAAATAACATTAAATTTAAAAATAAAATAAAAAAATACTTAAAAAGCTTTTCTTAAATATAATCCAATTAGCTGACTTCTTAAAAAACACATAATGTCCTAGCAGAAAATTATCAATGTATTTTCCTTTTTTAATTCATTCATTCATTTGCTTATATTTACACTGTACCGTGGCAGCAAGATGTTAGCAAACACAGGTGTATTGTCAAGTGTGAGTGGCCAAATATGCTGCAGGATTACCTTTCACACCTTCCCGAATCAAGTGTCAAGAATGCAGTTTGGCACAGCCTGTAATACTAATGCGTTAACACACTTTTTAACAGTCCCACTTCAGCCCTGGAAGAAGTGTCTTTGGGATGCCAACCACCAACAGACACGTCCAACCTGATCCTCAAGTTAACTCTTGCTTCTCATAGGAGTAGGAAATGGCCCCCTATTACAATAGCACCTTTTTGTTGAGTGTCCGCAGACTAAACTCCACTGCAGAGGTGAAAGAGCTAAATCGAGGTTTTTGCTAATGATGTAACCACACAAGTTCTGTGGTGATCAAATGAACATAAAGTCTGACTTTATGTCGGGGTGAGCCTCTTTCATTAAGACACGTGCACCTGTTTTAGCACACTCTAAGAAATGAAACATGGGCTTTTTAAAAATTAATTCTTAGTTTTATGTTCAATATACTTAAAATTGTTAATCTTATGGGTGTAATTAATATTTTTAAATTTGATTTAATTAATTCTATACCGTTTTAATGTTAAATAATATTGATATTTCCAATTTATTGAACACATTTAATTAAATCCAAAGAGCCCTTTCCACATCCTTTCTGAGCATGCGCAGAGAATGAAAAAAAATCTTCGCGCATACCATTGACCTTCTTCATCTACCAGTGTGCTTTGGCCACGTGTCTGGAAAGAGGGATTAATCACTAATGTACTTTGTGATAATATATGGCGTATATTTTTCCGGTAAATATGTGGGCAGTATGTGTTCTGTAGGTTGTAGCATTTTGCTAGCATTGGAAACATTCATTTGCATATTCGACGTTACTGCACATCTGAATATTGTCCCATCTGCGTTTAAAATTTCATTCGAACTCCGAATAGCACACTTATTTTATTTGTTTTATTGCACTATCAAGTTAGGAGAACGTTAGCCGAACAAGAATTGGAATACATGTGCAGTGATTGTTGAGGAGTCCATACTCGTCTGTTTCACTGAAGAGAACCGCTAGCTGCGTAGTTTGCATATCTTCGCGCATCAAGTCTCAAAGAGGCCTCTGAAGGTGACCCCCACTTGCCCCCAAATATAAAATCAAGTATACTGGGTGGTTAGTGCTCCGTTTGTTTGCTACGGTGTCAAAGATATT